>NW_024087885.1:0-40234 GCF_009730915.1 Dioscorea cayenensis subsp. rotundata
TTACATTCTGCATCATTTTTTCTACAAAAATCTTATTATTCAATGTAATTTAAGAAAATGAAGATAGAATGAAAGAAGTATATTCTTTTAATCGTGATAATATATATTTTTTTGGGTGTATGTGTGTTTGTATGTAATTTTTATGAGAGTATATACATAGATATTCTATGAAGTATATTCAACTATTTGGGTGAGGAAAGTGCATGTCGCATCCGTAATTTTCAAAAGCTACAAAACCCTCCAACTACTATGACACGTACTCAGTTATATTTTTACGTTCGGCATACTCCCATGAGGTAGAGTTGAAGTGGGTCGCGCGATGTGAAAATTTCTTTTGCTTGCAGTGGGAAAAATAGTGGCCGATCATAGCTTTTCTCATGTCATAGTTTTTCAATGCTCTGCCTTCTAAAACCGAAGTTTAGTAGTATCGTATACTTATTGCTTCTTGTTCTTTGACATCCTTGTTCATTGTTCTTACATTATGCATGTACTTCTTAACTTCTTCTTCTGTCTTCTTTCCTTCTCGTTTGGTGTATTCGATTTTAGTCTCTTGAGATTAAATTTGGAGGTTTTTGTGCTATTCTATGAATCTGTCGGGGAGGGACGAGTGCTAATGTTCCAGCGGCCACTGCTTGGGAATCGGTGTTAGGCGGAAATATGGCGATAGAGATTCTCGATATTTCAGATGTCGAGGTGAAGTTTATCACACGGATGGACATAAACCGCAGTATGTCTCTTATATAAAAGCGAGAGTTGACTTCCGGTCGCGTGTGTTGATCTTGTTGTTGGGGACGGATGATGTGGCGTACATGTCCTCTTTGAAAGCGAGTTCTTCTCGTTGTAGAGTTTCTTCTAGTTTATGTTTATATAGTTGTAGAAGTTAATTATTGATTTATTATCCGCATCAGACATTTTCGTTTATCGGTTCGAAATTTCCATTTAAACACTTGTGTCTCCGATTAACTTATTAACTTATTATTTAACTTTTGTTTTAATGTTTAAGATTTATGTTTATCGTTTAAATATTTTTGTGTCTCTGTTTAAATATTGATCGTGTTCGTTTAAAACTAAAGTGTTGGCGAGGGATTCGAGGTCTGGCGGACTTACATTCCACGTCAGTAGCGAGCTCGAGGGTGTGGCATGCCTTCGCTTCCTCGTCCAGGTCAAAAGTGAAGTGTTGTCGTTGGATGGCCAAACTGATGTTTTGAAGGCGTTGAGCATCGGAGGGCAGCCTTAGGAATTTCGCGATCAAAAGGAATTTTGACTTCAAATTGCGAAGAGCAGCTGTAGGGTGTTGTGGAAGGAAACTGACTTCAAAAATGGCGTATAAAGGAAGCTATATTCCCATCTGAGGACGATGACGGTAGATGGATGAAAATCATGACTGCGTTTTAAGACCCTAGCCATGTGAAAGCTGACTGGGTGTCCCTAGAGCGAAAGAGGATCGAGTCGTGGCGTCAGGAGTCCATGAGTTGCGTTGTAGCCATTGCAGCGTTTGGTCGCGATCGCGGATGCGTGGAATGAATCATTCTGCAGACTAGGCATTGTGTATATACTTCTTATTATTGTTTAAATATTGAGACTTTATATTTAAAATATATCTCTTACGTTTTAAATATTTTTGATTCTACATTTTAACTATTATTTTTACTCGTTTTAAAATAAATTTATATCAGCTTAAAATGTACATGCGGGATGGTGCTAGCGGTTCCCCATGCGTAGTAATACACTTTCGGTTCCCCAAAGCGTTTCACTCGAAGTCGCAGCATAAAAATCGGAACATTACATTACATTCTATAAAAGAGATTATTAAGTAATAAGGATATTTTTAAGCGAGAAAATATTAAGTATATTTTTGTTGTAATTACATTGATATTATTAAATAATAAGGATATTTTAAGCGAGAAAATATTAAATTTAAGCAGAGAAACCTAAACTAAGCAGGAGAAAGCGAAAGTTAAAAGGGGCAAAAGTTATCATTATACGAGTTAAAATGAATGTTGATATTAAGCAGATAATGAAAAATGAAAATGAAAGCAGAACCCTACCCGATAATGTACCCTGCGGACTACAATATCATCCAACAAAACGAGAACCTCAAAAGCGAAAGCAGAATGAATTTAATTGAATTTAGATACATGTACATTTACATTGACAAAAATTTGTCGTATTCTTGGAAAAATGAATTGAATTTAAGCTGGTTTACATTTGAAACTATTACACCTATCTGATGACTATGACCGCTTGCGTACACTCCCCTACGGTTTGTTTTACGATAAAGCGGAGTTTAAACAATTACGTTGATATTTACACAATGAACTATATACTTAAAGCAGCTGAAAGTGTATGTTAAAGCAATGAATCTGGATTATTAAAAGAAAGAATGGGTGTATCTAGAATATAGAAAGAATGACTAAGAACCAGCTTGCGAGACTCCCTCTGGTGTGATGCTGCTGCCCTCCCCTCCTAAGTATCACGGAAACATACCTTAATCCTTGAGATAAAGGGACGTTAGTCTGCGGTACCGTAGCTTCTCACCGTGATAGCTGCTCGATAAACCGCATGACATAGACAGCTGCGATCGGCGCTTCCTTTTTACAGTCATGTGGGGCTTGATTATCGTGAACAAGCGGGTACTTTGCGGTCATGCCGACTACGCCCAACTCCATGTCGATCACGGAGGTCGAATAGGTTCCATTGTCCGAGATATACAAGTTCGTATTAGAATGCTGATTATTCTACGAACACTATTACTACAAACACAAATTATTAAAAGCACTTACCATTTCTAAGCGCATTTTTATCGTATTCTTCAGCTTTGGCATGAAGAATAATGCACGTATTCTTGTTTTTTTCATTGTCGAGGGCGGCGACATGGAAGTGGCCACTCATAATTGTCGGGAGGATGGCGATGTCCACTTCGTGCACAGAGTTGCGTGTGGCATCTCCCGATCACTAGCCATCGGTGGATTCGTATGCGTCATGCCTACAGCTTTGGCATGAACAAGGCAGGTGGCCGTGTGATGGGCGGCGCCTCTTATAGCGATATGGCACTACGGCTCGTCGTCTTTTTGCAGAGATATATACGAATGCGTCCATCACGTAAATGCATGACCGTCTCACTTCCCTCGGCGGGTCGAGATAGATTGGCGAGTGTGGTGGCGTGCAGTCGTTTCTTCCACCGCACGGTCTCTCTGTGGTTGAGCGGAACAAAAGACATGTAAACAATGTTGTAAGTATAAAGATTAAGCGTTAAAGTATAAACTTTAAATTCTATATTGAATGTTTAAGCGATGCATGTAATATTTAAAAGAGGTATCACTTATAAGTTAAATGTTATCTGTAAATTTTTAAGCGTTAACGCTCCTACTTAAATGGTAACTAAAAGCAGTTTTAAACAATATCATAAAAACTTCAAACTTACTTGTCAATAGAGGCGGGTTGAGGAAGATCCTTATCAACTCCTGCTTTCGTGCTTATTGAGCCCGCGATTAGCGGCGTATCTTGAATGAAGACTTTCCGAAGTTCTTCTACTTTTTATTGGCTCTCCTTTAATGGGGGCACGGCCCAGCGGCATCAGCAGGGAGACACTTCCTTCATGCTTCTTGTTCTTGTGGGATTGTATACGCCTTGATGCGGCCGCGGTCGACCGTTAGTTCCACCGTGAATTCCCACTTCGTTGAGGATAGACTCAGCGACCTTCTCAGCAAGTGAGTTCCAGCGGTAGCATCGATGGGAGACACTAGCGTTGTGCACGGTTGTTCTTCTTCATGGATTGTGTCCATCTTTGATGCCTGCTGTCGAGCCGGTTCCACCCGTATGCATGATGTCGTCAGACAACGAGTCGACGATCTTTTTCCGCATCGGCAAACTCGACGCCATCTTGATCTCCTCGCGTGATGGGCATGTCATCAGCGTTAACAACATCGGTCGCCGATAGATGCTGTCTGCCGATGGTACTTTGCTATTATTTCATCGTCGGTACAGCCGGGTGGAGACGGAGGCGTTATTGTTTTCCTCTTTTTGCAAGCTTCTTGAATGAGGCCGTCTTTGAAGGGGCCGCGATGATGTCCTCGTCGTCGAACTCCGACAGCGTATCCGTCCGGGTGCTTCATTTGTTTGAAGGAAAGGCGCGATCGATTGTGTGTGGCCGAAGCCTTCGATGCCTCCACCCGGCGACAAGCGAGAGAACTTCGGTCATCAAAATCAGCAAGCTGCATGAGAGTTGCGGTGACATCCTCGCCCTAGTCTTGGGCGGGAGCTGCCACGTTCGGGTGACAGCGGTCGGGGAAGCCACGGTCGAGCGGGGTGGGGGAGGGCTTCTCCGGCCTCGGCGAATGCGTTTTAGCACAGAGCGAGAGAGCGGCGTCCAGTAGCGCAGGAAGAGGTTGCCCTCTCATCTTGCCTTTGACAGCGGTTCGGGAGCAATAGCATCCGACCGGCGGTTGGCCGAACAAATACTTCTTCATCGGCGTTCGCGGAACCATTTCGGGAAACTAGCATGTGTAAAGCAAACAATCTTAGCGAAATTATTTAGTTTAAACAATTAAAAACTATATTTACACATGTAACTCGTATATTTAAAAGCGTTATAACCTATTGTGTTAAGCGATGAAACAAACAAATTAAACATTAAACTAAAAAGTTTTAAGCGGTAGTTGAACAAAAGTTAAGCGGTGAGTTATAATGTTAAGCGATAGATGAATAAAGTTAAGCGGTAAATGATATGGTTAAGCGTTAACGTCTACGATGAAACAAAATATTTTTTGAATTATTACCTCTTTTCCTTGAGAGATGACAAACTCGTCTCTATCAGTCAGCTTGCTTCGGTAAGTATTTTTCACAGTAGCGTGACATCCCTTGGGATCTTGTAGAAAGCGGACTTTCTTTACGGTTCGGTCGACTCGTAAAAACCCGGATGTTAAGCGCTACAGGTGCACCCTTATGACATACCGGTGTTGGTCTTCTTCCCAGTGCATCTAGATTGCACTCGGGTAGCGGCTTGTGGTATGTCCTCCATGCCGGCATGTGCGTCGCTTGCGCCCGTGCGTGGCGCCCCATTCGGAGTAGATCATCGACGTAATCAGCGATCCGATTAGGAGCAAAGCGGGGAGGTATTTGGGAAGAGGATTGTACCCGGGAGAGTACACCATCGATGGTTTGGCGAAAATTCTCCTCTTCTCCCTACGTCCAGCGAGTTCTTTGAAGAGTGCTCGATGGAGTCTAGCGTGTCTCGTCGTCTTCGATAAATACCTCTCTTGAGTGGCCAGTGTTTTTCTTCTTACGAAACACATGTGCCTCCCCATATGCGAGGCCAAGAGCGATTGCCACATCTTGAGCCTAAAAAGTCGAGCATGCTTTCCCCGATCCACAATTTATTGGTGCGGTTATCGTATCTACTGACGGAGAGTCAGAAGGGCCCGCTCTTGGTATCTGACTTCCAACTTCGATGCATCTTGTGAGCGGTGTCCTCGGATGATCTCCCGATGTCGAGGGATCATGTGAACTTTCGAGTTGACCCACGGTCTCCACTCACAGGGTGTCAGTAGCATCGCCCGTTAACTAGATTGACCGCCATAATCACGAGCTGCGACGATAGCGACACATTGTTAGCGGAAATGTAATTTGTTAAGCGGTAAACACTCGGTTCTTAAAGCAGCGATATCATTTTTAAGCGATGGCGTATACTATTAAGCGAGAGATACGAAATAATTAAGCGGAGCGAACTAACTTAAGCGGTGAAAGCTCGTTGTTTTAAGCGGAGACCTCAGTTTTTACAAGCTTGCAACCATATCAGGCGAAAAGGGTAGGCGTAGATTATAAACATTACACAAAGCACAACAATCGGGAAAAACCATTTTCGATCGTATCGTAGGCAAATGTAAAACAAAACAAAAACCCTAGCCCAGAGACATCTCCCATGAGACTAACAAAACCCCGGTAGATTAATCCCCACGAAAGCTTGATATGTCTTCCAACAAAAACAAAATCACAAACCAAAACCGAAAAATGTCTCTTCGTTATGAATAGTTAACAAAAAAACCATAATGAATACCTTAGGCACATAAGTGGCGAAATGCAGAATACTTAGCGGGACTTCTTCTTGAGGGCAGCGGTGGAAAGGGAAGAGTGCTGAGTGGGAAGAGAAGAAGTGCAGGCAGTTGAGTAGAGTTGCGAGTTGAGAGAGACAAGCGGTGTAATGCCTAAGAAAAACCCACCCACTTCCTCTCCCTTGCCGAAATGGAGTGCGACCCGACTTTCACGTGCAAGGAGCATTTTAGATCCATAAAATTTTAAATACACTCCGTTTAATGCCGATTCACGTACTTTGGGGTTTCAAAAATCATGGAGTTGAAAAGGAAGGGGTTTTGGGTATTCAGAAACTATGGGGGTTTGTTTGTGATTTATAGCAAAAGTTGTAGGGTGGCGATTTCCACTTTGGGTAATATTATTTTAAAAATAAACCTATTAATAAAAAATTAATAAATAAAAATTACACTATTCAATAGGGAAGTAGAAATTTATAAGAATCACATTAGTCAGACAAAAAGAAATGAAGATAAAAATAGTGTTTTTAAACAAATTCGATTGATTACCACAAATTATTTATATGCAAATAACATGGTGTTTTATGAGAGCGTTGAGTACACACATAAATAAAAGCATTTTTTCCAAATGATAAATTAATAAGAAATCCTTTTGCAAATAAACCCTGAAAATATTATTATTAGAGCCTTAGATTTCCATGTTCAAGAAGATGGACTTAAACCTAACTTTGAATCACAATAGTCATCAATCTTAGGAAGAAGCGCTCTAATAAAGAACACTTTCAAAAGGATCTTGTTCAAGCAGCTATCTCCAATGCTTTGAACAGCTCTCGCAGCATTCAGAAGTGAGATCAATCTTATTGCCATGGGAGGACTCAAATATCGAATTTGCACATCCAGGGACACTTCGAACAGGGTACCAACAAGCCTTGATCTCCAGTCCGACTTATGGGTATCGGCCGTGGCAGGATGCCAATGCCCCGGAATGGTGATAGTTGCTGTACAGGGTTTCAGATTGTGCAAACCATGAATGCGCAAAAGATCACCAACACTAACTAACAGAAAGAATTCTGTTTGCATCCTCATGTCTTAAGGCTCACTGTTTTTGCATCCAGAACACAAAGGACTACAAATATGATTTCTGGAGTTTATGTAACTCCATAGTAAAAATAACAAAACATACTACATATTTGATCAGTTAAAAGGCATTAAAACATTTGTTCAAAACCGCCTGTTTATTAAATACATTATAAAAAAAGTAAAGAAACCATGTGTTTCTTATAACATATGACATTCAGTGTGTCGTGCGGTACTGCAATAACAGGAATATTTGCTTCAACTGCACAAGAGCAGGTGGAATGGACAATTTTTAATGTGATAAAACTTGCTTGCCAGGATGTTCTCAATCAAGAGCAGAAAGCAAACCAAACTGAAGCTAAAGTTCCCGGATATCATTCAATTCATTGCCTGAAGAAATGAAGGTATATCAATAAAAAAGAAGGCATGTGAAAAACACACTAATCAAGGACATACATAAATCTCAGCTTGATAATGTTGTCTTCATTATGATGATAGACCTATATTAGCCTATGAACATAATTAGAGGTGCTGGACTATGGATGTCCTTGCTAGGTCATCCTTATTCACAGTTGTTCAGCTAAAGAAAGCGTAACAAGTTCCTGTATTAACACTGACGGAAATATTATCCTTAAGAGCATGATCTCCCTGGTTCTAATCCAATAGAAACACATAAATAAATAAATTACTGAATCTGAAACTCCTATGATTGTTCTTGGGCCAAATCCCCACTTTTAACTGCTACAGCTTGGACTGACTGGTCATGTTATCACTTGTATAAATAGGAAACAACATGATCACAGTAAAGCTCAGAATATTTCGTGACGTATGATAACAACAATATACAGTGGCAAGAAAATGACACTATACTTTACTATTGCCGCTTTACATGCAAGCATATATATGACCGATCTAACATAAAACCAGAGTCATGATCTTACACTATGGCATACATGTAAAGCATTATGTGATGGTTTTTGTTTGAGTTTCCTACTTGTTTTTCTAGTTAAATACTGACAAAGTAGAATTTGCCAGAACCTGACTGATGGAAATAAATGTTAAAGCAAGAAGATTCTTGATATTTTTAGAAGTTAGAACCTAGAACTTACAAAGTTTCTCCATATGGGAGAAGAGCTGCTGCCACTACCCTTCCTTCCTCATTCAATATATTGTAAGTAGACTGCAGCATTTCTCTGAGAAAGCAATAACATGAAGACACACAAGTCAAGAAAAGAAATGACGATTATAAGCATTTTAGACACAAAAATATCTTGATTATCAAAATAATCATGGAATTAAATAAAAATATGGATGCCTAATAAACCTAACTGTCTCTTTTTGTTCAACTGGACTTAGAAGAAACAATAAACTGAAAAATGTAAAAAAATATAAAAATAAAAAATAAATATATACCGAATCAATTGCTTCCAATTTCATGCCGGTAGATCTAATAAATCTTCGGAGTTCAGGACTCACTGGCTCAATGTGCCTTCCACAACCAAGAATCAGAATTTCTGGATGTGCATGCAGGACAGAACTAGACTTTTAGGGAATAAAAAAGGGGAGAAGCTCATTTTCCAGCAATCTATATACTGAAAAGAACAACCGCTAGAAGACATAAGATGAAGTGACGGGCTACTAGAGTACAGGATTCACAAGAAAGTTAAGCAGCTAATACAAACCATAAAAACCAAGAAGCTAAAAAGAATGGTCATAATTTAAACATCAAGATTTGAGAGGGTTGAAGGCAACATAAATTAGGGGACGATGCCCGCAGACTAAATACCTGGGACAGGTCTCACAATTTGGAAGATGGATAAACTGCATTTCATAGGAAAAAGATCCAACTGTTGCTTTGTCATAAGGATAATCACATTTGAGCAAGTAAACAACAAAAACAAATGAACAAATGCTGAGAAATAGTAAAACACATCACATAAGTAGATATATTACAACGAAATGCTAGCAGGGTTTAAAATATACCAATAAAATGCTTGCTTATGGAGGAGCCTCCAAAAATCAAGTCATTTTTGTAAGAGTTGCATGCCAGCTTTGAAATCAACAGGAAATTCACTTTAAATCATTCATAAGATAAATCACACCTTTTCATCTCTCACCTCTCAATATGTAATATAAGAAATTGCTTCACACTCCATACATACCTCTCAGCGGTTATCTCTGAAAATCTTTTCGGAGACCAAGACATGAAAACTTGTTGTCTATGATTAGCAGCTTCCCTCATCTTCACACCATTTGCCGTAAATCCTGTGTCAGTGTACCTAAAATTATGAAGATCTTAAAAATAAAATGATAGCTAAAGTCAGCATTCACAAGCATTGATGCAGCACATTGCAGAAAGATGCATCTTATCAATGCAAGACATAGATATAAACAGCAAAATTCAACTCTAGAATATAGAAAAAGGATCACTTTTCCAAACAACAAAATATATCAATTAGAGTTTCAGCAAACAATAAAAACAGTAATTTGATACTGGATTAACCAATCAACACAGCATTGACAAATTCATCTCAAACAGCCAGCCACTAAGTCACCAATACTGACAAATGCTTTAGGGAGAGCGCGCGCGCGCGCACACACACACACGCATAAGAAGAACAGAGAAATCAACAAAGCATCGGACCCAAAGATTAAAAGGAAGCCAAGAAATCAAAATACCCTTGGAAACGAAGCTGATCTTCAGGGACACGCTGTCGATGGGAGTTGATCTGATCATAGAGCGAGAAAAAGCGCGCCTGATAACATGCAGAAATCAGCAAAAACTTGACAGGAGATGGAGAAGACTAAGAACAGAGACCTGAGAGAGGGGAGGGGTTTGAGTTAGAGATCTTAGCTTCTCTGCAGGCGTGCTTCACGAGATCCGGCAGCACTCGCCGGCATGCGCCTGCATATTGCCGCCGCCTTGGGTTGGCCGGAGATGAGAGGTCTCCTCGATTTCTTCTTTAGATCCAAACCCGTCAAAACCCGATAACCCGATTAAAGATCCGAAACCCGAAAATGATTTGAATCGAGTATGTCGTGGTATGTTTGCATAAATACGCTCTGTAAAATCAGTAATAGACTGGTATGGTAAATATGGGCTGGACGACTAACAAATAATTATAAGATAAAGAAAGGGGTTATCTTTAATTTATACCACGATCTATATGGAGAGAGAGCTCTCGATGGAGGGAGAGAGAGATGGCGACGAGCGAGAGCGGCTTTCGGCGGCGGCCGTGGCGGAGTGAAGGTCGGGAGGAGGGAAGCGCGAAGGCGATGGTGGCGGATCAGATCTGCGGGCGTACGATCCACCTCCAATCTCCTCCATGTCTCATGCAAAGGCTCGTCTCCCGCTCGGGTGCTCGTTCTTGATCTATTCTACATCTTGATTGTTCGTGTGCGGGTTTGATGTGATGTTATGCCATTGGATCGATCTTGGAATGATTGTTTCCTTAGAATGTTCCACTCTGTTAGAGATCATCTTCACCAGAAGAATCTCTTCGGGATAGCGTATGATTGATTATGTGTGTATGTATTTGGCTGGTTCCTATGATCCGTTACCTCATGGTGTGCTGTATTGAGGGAAAAACACTGTAGAAAAGGGAAAAGAAGAAATTGAAGATGATGATTGATTAGGGAGAAAGTTTGAGTTTTTCGGTACATTTTCCGAGATCAATTTTATTTTAATCCAAACACTTGTTTTTGTTCCTATGATTTCAATTCCAAATTGTGCAGAGTGTACCTGATGAAGCTCCACAAAATATTCTTGCTAAATCTTCTACTGTGAAAAGAATACTGGACTGGGTATGTTTCCTGCTCAACTTTAGATGTAATTATGTCTGGGGTATCTACCCCAGAGACCATGATTTATTAATGACTTTGTTTCTTGTGTTTTCGGGTTTGGATCAACTTACCTAGAGTCATTTCTTCATTGGATGCTTGCATGGAGAATGGTTTACAAGAGGTTGGTTTCTTTTTCATTGCTTATGTAATGTTTTTCATTGATTCTACTATATCAGTTCTGTGGGTAATTGGCGTGATAATCTTTTTGGGAAAATGGAATAAATTGAAGTTTTTTCTCATGATCAAATTTCAGAACTTCACTGTTCCTTTTTAAATGTTAATTTTTATTTGGAATGGTCCTGTAATGTTGATTAAAGAAATTACATTCATGAGTAGGACATTTTCTTTTTGATGGATATGTTACTTGTGTTAGATTCGTAGAGGGAAGTCCCTATATAGTGGTTCTAGAAATTGGATGTCTGAAAGCAATGCTAATAGGCCATAAATACATGCATTTGGTGAGATTAAACCCATATCTGATTGTTCAAGGAGTATTAGGGCCACCTTTCTGTTTTGAGGCATGCAATTATGAATTTGGGTGAGTTTGGAAGAACTGTTGATGCTATCTCACATCATCTGGCCCACCCTGTCCCAGCTACGAAAGTTTGGTTTATCTGTTGATCTCTCCGTGTCTGGTCTCGCAGTGTTCTTCATCTGAAGACTGTAACACAGTGCTATCAAACATGGAAGCTCTCAACTCAGGTCATCTTCTCAAGTCATTCAGTCTGAAGAAGAGAAGAATGATGCTGATTTCAGAAAATGCTAGTGAAGCATTTAAAAGTTAAAACATGTGTGCAGGTTCTGTAGACTCCCTCTCATTTATTATTTCTGTTAACCTTACAAAGCTAAACTGGATAAAATTGGCGAAGAATTTCCTTATATAATTTTCTTCCATTTCTCCTGTTTAAACACCTGAATTTTTACCTAGAACTCGGTGTTTTGATTGGAGAATAATAAAACATTAGCTGACTCATGTTTGGCAAGTGCAGTGGCATCAACCCTAAATTTCTTGCATCTCTTTTGTTCTTTTGGGACAAAAAGCTGATTTTGTTCTTTGTTTTTAGCGGATCAACACTCTGCAAAGGACCTAAAGATTGAAGGCACACTAGCTCATCAAACTCCAGAAATAGTTTGCAAGGAGGATGGCCCGTGCTTTTTACTGATACTTCTGGTTAAAAGGTCTTTTATATCTATATGAAGTAAACAACTAGTAAATGTCTCGTACAAGCTGATCCTGTATTAGCTAGTCTGCATGCTACACCATCTGTCTGCTGACCGGTTTTACAAAATCAGGTGAATCTGACATTTCAAAATGCTAGAGTCACTAGACCCACCTATCATGAATATGACTTTTCAATGTTTCGTGGTTTTAGTTGGTTGTCTAAAATGGCCTTTGAAATCCAGGGTTCAGGATTTCAGGTCTTCTGTTGCAATGCTTGCATTTGTCAACTATCAATTCGATAACTAAGTAATTATCTCTTCCTTGAGCTGCATGTGGAAGCATGGGTCATCCCCTCTGTTT
Organism: Dioscorea cayenensis subsp. rotundata; assembly: GCF_009730915.1. Lineage (NCBI taxonomy): Eukaryota > Viridiplantae > Streptophyta > Magnoliopsida > Dioscoreales > Dioscoreaceae > Dioscorea > Dioscorea cayenensis. The sequence continues at coordinate 12,490 of NW_024087885.1, forward strand.
ATTTTTCTAATCCAAGTGCAGTTCAGGTTGTGTTTAGATAGAAAATAAACATGAAGATGAATACATGAATACCGTCTTTGTGAGGGGCCGGTGAGATAACACTTTTTCCGGTTTTTGAGTGTGGTTTTATGGTTCAGGTCTGGGGTTCTTCTTGACAACTTGGTTTCAAGATGGGGACCCGAGTATCTTGAACTCAGAACTTTTAGAATGTCTGTATTTTTAGCCTCCAACACCAAACAAAACACTTTGAAATGTCAGTTCCTCTGGTTTTATAAATCGAGTCAGAAGAAATCTAGTAGTTTTGATGAGAGCATGGAGCAGGCTAATACAGATGCAGTTTTGTATAAAGATTCAAAAGAAGATACTTTTTATTGATTATTTTTATATTTATAGGTTGAATATCTTCCTTTCATCTCTGGCGTGATTGTGTCGTCATTTGTGTTATTATTGGAAAGATGTAGGCTGTGATTTCTTCTTTCATATAAATTCTTGTGAGATATTGATACCTGAATGTTATTCACAGAGAGAAAATCACATGAGAAAATCACATGTTTGCATTGCAAAAGAGCCATGAAATTGGGATTGACCATTGAATCATTGATCTTGTATGTTGCAATTGGTTTTGATTCATTGAAACTGGTTATTTATTTATTTTGATTTTTGATTTTTGATTTTTGCTTATTGTACCTTTTCGCAGAAGAGAGCTTTTACTGAAATTTACTCATCCAATTAATTATCATCAATTCAACTTCAAAACCACGAGTAAAACCGGGACTGACTTTTGTCACACTCTATATCTACACCGATTGAGTCAGATTTTGGTATAAATATGATTCTCCAATTCAAACAAAGGATCGAGTACTATTTTTATAACCACAAATGTTTATTTTAAATAACTAATAAATGATTATGAGTGCCAACCAAAATATTAATTATTTTCTAAAAACAGAATTAATTTTTAAAATATTTATTATTTTTATTGATATTGAGTTTAAAATTCAAATTATGACAAAATACCTTATTTAAAATTTAAATCAGAAATGAATACAGACATGGAGACGTTGGTGATTAAAGTTTGAAAGATTTACATTCAACTGAGATCTTGTAAATTCAACTCAATTAAAGATTTGCTCTTGTAGTTTCAAAATATATATTGTTTTTCTTACAAACTCTCACGCCACGTGGGATTTTCGCGCGATTCCAAATTTCCAACGCCGAGGAATTCCCCAATTAATCTCACCCACCATCGAAGCTAGCTCCTCCTCCTCCTCGTCCTCTTCGCCACTGTCCACGCCTCCTGACCCTCTCACCGGCACTCGTCGTCCTGCTCCTCTCCCGCACACTCTCCTCTCTCGCTCGCTTGCTCTCCCTCCTCCGCTTCGCTCTCTGTTCGCAGCGGTTGTTCTCCAGCTTCTCTCTCGATGATTATTAATCTGATGTTCTTCTTTTCTACAATCCCTGATTTCTCTCTTCTTCTCTGGGTTGCAGAGATGCCAATTTTGGGCCACTGAGGGTTCAACAATGGCGCGCCACCGTGATGCATCGTGATCAACAGATCCTCGCTGCCGGAGCTTGTTATTGTCGGCACCACGGCTGAGAGACCATGGGCTGGCAAGGCCGGTGCGCGCCGTCATCTTTTCCCTAGGCACTGCCAACCCCGCTCTTGCCCAGGTTCAATCAATGATTGGTGAAAAGCTTCTGGAACAATCTTATATGGTGGTTATTTTTGTGGAAATCGCTAGTTACTTGGGCCTGGAGCTTGGGAAGATCAAAAATCAAGCGCTTTGCGGATGGAGAAATCTATGTTCGGTTGCAAGAGGTGTCAGAGGATGTGATGTGTTTCTAGTGCAACCAACTTGCCCTCCTGCTAATGAGAACCTCATGGAGCTTCTGATAATGATCGATGCTTGCCGCAGAGCATCGGCGAAGAATATCACAGCTGTGATTCCTTACTTTGGTTGTGCTAGAGCTGACAGAAGGTGGGAACTTTCTCATGCTTCATCTTAAAGTTGTTATTTCATTATGAATTTGCTTATGCAATGGGGAAATAATAAAAATAAACTAGAGACGAAACTTTGATCCAATGTGTTTTCTTGTGTTGACTTGCACATACATCATATTTTCAAGAAAACGATTATATGTAGGGATTTTGGTTTTAGCTTGTAATTTTATTGATTTTTGTTATTGGTACCCCATTAGTTCTGTTTGTGTCCTTTCTCCATTTCTTCTATGTACTTTTGTGTGAAAACATTGACACTGACTTTCACACTGCAAACTGCTCTCTCAGACTCAAGGGCGTGAGTCCATAGCTGCCAAACTTGTTGCGATCTGATTACCGAAAGCAGGGGCTAACCATTGTGTGCTTGCTTGTGATCTTCACCTGGACAGATCCATGGGATACTTCGATGTCCAGTGGATCACGATATGAGTAACAACATGTTCTCTCCCGAGAATGTTGTCCGTGAAAAATTTGAAAGATTATCACTAATCAGTTAACACAATTTGCTTGTTTCATGAATTCCAGCCTGTGATCCTTGATTATCATGCACAAGACCCATATGTTCAAATGATTTGGTAGTTGTCTCTCAGATGTTGGTGGTGTTGCAAGGGCACGTGCTTTTGCAAAGAAGTTGTCCAGATGCTCCTCAGCTCATTGTGGATAAAAGGCGTCATGGACATAATGTTCGCTGAGGTAATTTGGTTAGGTTTACTTGTTAAATCTTCCAGTCGAGTAAGTCATTATTTGAACGAAATTGAGTAGTTTCTTTTGAGCTTAATTTCCTACCATTAAGACATCAAAAGTTTAGAGAGTTTTTGTGGATTTTGTAGAATAGTCACCTTGTTGTCTCCTCTTGTGTTTGCATTATAGTATCAAGGCGATCAGAAAAACACTCTGGCCAATGTCATAAATTGTTTTTGTTATGGATCATATTTGTCTATGCCTCTATAAAATTTTGAGAACATTCTAATGATAGGTGTGGGGTTTGAGTTGCCTGTGCTCTGACTGGCCATATCCACACAGTAATTGGAAGATTTGGTTTAATATGGTGCTGATTCTAAAGCAATTGTTGTTCTGTGGTAATGAATCTTATTGGGGATATTCAGTGGAAAAGGTGGCTGTTATGGTGGATGACATGATTGATACTGCCGGTGAGTTTGTTCACACTGAATCCATTAAAAAAGAGCAAATGTTTGAATTTGTTTCCAAGCATCTTAATCTTTCGGGTCTGTAGCTTGAGTTTTCTCAGAAAAATCAAATTATTTTTCCTGTAAAGCGTAGCCATAGTTATATCCATCCGGTGATTGTTGCAGCGAGTCTTGCCTGCATTGGGTGCTTTGCGCTAAGCTGTTGGAGGCATGCAAACAGCTCATTTTATAATTCCCTGTCATGTAGCACATATCCAATGCCTTCAGTGCAATGTATCTCAGTGTGAGCTAGAAATTTCCTCATTACATATAGAGTTATTACTATGCTCTCTGCTGCAAGCATTACCACACTTTGTGATCAGGTAATTTTTGATGCTTTTTCCCTTGTAAACCTTGCAATCCTGAATGCTTTATTGCCATCGGAACAGGGACAATTGCAAAAGGTGCATCTCTATTACATCAAGAAGGGGCAAGAGAAGTCTATGCTTGCAGCACCCATGCTGTTTTCAGGTATAGGCGTGCCTTCTCTAAGTAGTCTATGAGTTCAGAAAATGAAAGATAAGTCACTTTAGAAAGATCAGGATTTGGTTTCTGGCCTTTGTGTTTCTATGTTTGGGCTGAGCAACATAATGGAGTGATTTTAGTTTTCTAACATATCAAAGGCTACACTTTGATTGAGACGTTTGACATATTATATTTTGGCTGTTTGTTGCTTCTTATGTTCTGTATACAATGGCAGCCCTCCAGCAAATTGAAGAAGCTCTGGTGGCCTGTTTCAAGAAGTTATCATACACAAATCGATCCCAGTGTTGGAGCAGAAGAGTTTCCCTCAGTTGACTGTTCTATCAGTGGCAAAATCTGTTAAGGCAGGACTATTTGTGAGTTTATGATGATTGCTCTGTGAGTAGCATCTTTCAGTGATAAAATGTCCATTGATTCATTTATTTATTTTTCTATTCATAAGGACTGTAAATGTTGTTTCTTTTTCTTGACAAAAATTTTTCTTGGGGTTTCAGTGTGCACTACTCTTATTCTCACATAATTACAATCCATAGCATCTTGGCTCATATATATTGACTGACTGATCTTGTAACTTAAAATAACAGAACCAATGCATCAAAACATCAGTATCATTGAGAATAGCTTCATGTTTGTACATTTTTATTTGCCTGCTAGGTTGGCTATGAACCATACTCCAGCCTGGACATTGATTGATCATCTTTGGTGGTGGAGTTAACATGTCTGTTCGCCATTCTCGCTTTCTCCTTAGATATGGACCCTTGAGCGTTCTTTCGAGCTGTTCACTCTAGTTGTCATATACATAGTTGTCTTAATACAGGTTCCTAGTAATGTTTGTACTGCTCTAAGAGTATAGAATGGGTACATTAAAATGCTTGGTTTTTGAGCTCTTGTTAGTAGTCGATGTAAAAACCCAGGTGATTTGATGCTTTTGTGCACAATATTTTGCATGAAGTGCTGGTTTTAGGGTTTGTAATATCTTGACGATGGATTAATTTGTTTGTTTCTGAGCTCCGAAAGAACGTCTAGTTGAGCTCAGTCTCCAACCATGTCTATCCAGGGATGTATGCCTCTGTTTGTTTGTAATTAATCTCATTATAAACTAACAGTGTTGTATCTGCCAATGAATATTTGCTTTAAAAATATTTTAGGTCATTCACATAATTTTTGATCCCTAATTCAAGATTTAATGACCTCCATTGAAATTGATTTGGCCACTAAATGTAAGCATTATTTTTCCATTTTTTTTGTTGAGTGAGGGTATATATGCACAAAAGAACCTTATGATTCACTTCTGATATTATCAGCATATATTAACATTTTTGGTGGAAAATAAATATAATATTTACTGAGGTACAGCAGTAATTAACCTTTTTCAAGGCTACACCACAACCCCCTTGCTCCTTGTAAAATTATTTACATACTTGAAGAAACATGGGGAAAAAAATCATATATGTTAATAAAAAACTATATAAATTAAAAATATATGTAATCAATTATACAACAGGAGAGTCGGTATTTTATTTTATTTTATTTTTTTATTTCGATGAAGTTAAAAGTACCACAAACTTTTAAAATGAAGTTGGCCGTTTGTCGGAAAAAAATTCTGATAAAATAAAAAAACGAGCACAAATATTAGCCACCTTTCAATTCATGAGTAAAATTCCCCTGCTTCCAAACGAAGAAAAGAATCAGATGAAATGAACAAATCTGTTAATCTTTCCCACATCTTGGAGTGCCTTTTGTTGGAATCACTGTCAACCAAGTGGCTCACTCACGAAACCCTTAACTGACTGTTCTTCCTCTACTTTTGAGTTCCTTTTAAACTTCACAAGCAATCACTTGAATTATAAGTTATTAACTTTAATGACTCATCATTCGACAAGTGGAATGTTTTCTTTTATGCTCTTCTAATTAGTGCACTATAATACAATCAGAATCATTCTGCAATTGTAGACAATAAATTTCATAGTATGGCCATCCATTCATTGATACTGAAATCCATGATCAATGGAGAATAAAGAACTTTCAAATCTTAGTTTCCGAAAATAATCTTATTAGTCTCGATTCCGTAATTAAAAGAATGGAGGTGGGAGGTGCATGTATTTGCTTATATTCTTGACTAAACACAGAAAATATCAGGAAGTTTTCGTTGTTGGAAGGGCGAATCTGAATTCCCCATAGTATCTGCAATTTGTTATTTAAACCGAAGCTTGGCCTTTTGAAATTTCTACTTCACATTACTTTCAAAGCTCATTGATTTTAAGAATGAATGCTGTAGAAAAATATACCAGAAATTTGGTTGTTTCAAAGAAGATTTCAGTAATTGCTATGCATCATATGCTCAAATGCAGTATCATCAATCATTGTTCTCCAATTCACTTTCCAAATAGCAACTTTATTCAATCAAGATTTCCAATTAGTTCTCAGGTGATCAATCATACTGATTATGGAATTGAACAACAGATGTGAAGGTAAGTTCAGTTGTTTACTGATATGTATCGGTGGCTTTACAACCGATACATGACCGCTCACTGATTTTTCATACTACTGATCAGCGTGGAGATGTGAGGATTGCAAAGCAGCGAATACGATGGACTCATGAACTGCATGAACAGTTTGTAGAGGCTGTTATTTGTCTTGGAGGGCCAATGAGGTGAGTAACATGAAAGGCTATTATCCTCACCTAAGATTGATATTCTATAATCTAATCAATGTTCTTTTAAATGCAGAAGCAACTCAAAAGGAATCTACTAAAATTGATGAAGTGCAAGGCCTAACAATTTTTCACATTAAGAGTCATTTACAGGTAAAAAGCTATTTCCGATGTATACATTCTCTTTAGAGTTTTTGTCTGATTGTTCTATTTACATCTTCAGAAATATCGGGCAGTAAAGTGTATTATGAATTTCTCTGAAGGTATATAATTAATCTCTTTTTGTTGAGTGCTTTCTGTGGTGCTTTAGTTTTAATCATAACTGAAATTTAACAATTGATTGATAATATTGCAGGTAAACATGGAGGGAAAGCAAATCATGATCGAATGCCAATTCACAACAGTAAAAAGTAAATCTATTATATTTTTTTATCTTTCAGTTGGATCATCATTGATTATACTGTCCATATGATTAGTCTGACTTTGATGATCTAGAAATGGTGGAGTTCATATTTCAGAAGCTCTTCGTCTGCAATTGGATGTACAAAAGAACTTACATGAACAATTAGAGGTTGAACATATAAACTCTAATCCCTTTATTTAAACTGCCAAGGACTTCTATTATCTAAGTGACGCATTTCGAATCCTCTTTGTTCTACTTCCACAGTTCGAAAAAGTTGCAGAGTAGAATCGAACATGCAGATTACCTGCAAGGATGTTTTGATTTTTCAGAAAAGAAGTTGCAGTTACTTTGAGAACACTCACTAATGCGAAGAACCAAATGGACAGTCATGCTACAGAGAGCTCATCTTATGGAGGATACAGTGAATTTGGTGAAATATATCTCAATGAATCAGAGGCGAAATGGTTTGCATCATAAAATGTTTGGAATGGAAAACAAAAATCCAATCACTTTAGATAGATAGCCTGAAGAGCAACCGGTTTGGATTACAAGACCAAGAAATTCAACAATGTATATAATGCGCATGATAGCATGTAGTATTTTATTTGCACCAAAAATAAAATAATTACTTAGCGAAACATCAGAGGTAATTAAGCCTCTAGTTTCATATGATCCAAGATGTTCTTCCCTTCAAGTTTGAAAGTAAAGACTATCTTGACATAATCCTGGAAACTAACAGTCACTGCAATGTGGCTTGTTTTTCTTCTCTAATGCCTCTGGAGAGTGGTCCTAATTGTGCATCTGCACTCCGGACTATGAAATGTAATGTCGACATGCGTTCCCAGTCTGTGTTTACAATAGCTCTGTGTTCAATGCTCTTGTATTTCGCATTGCTCATTATCTGTCAGATAAACAGTAAAAAGTATGTTTATGACCTTTAGATTCACCGAGTAGACATATAATGTTGATTGAGTGCTAAGTTTTACCTCAATGATATCTCCAATGTTGACTATGAATGCACCAGGGAGTGATTTGATTGGAAGGCAAACACCATTCTTTTTTTATCTGCAATCCTTGAACTGCATTCACTTGAAGTAACACTGTTAGTCCTACAGTGTCAGAGTGAGGGGATAGTCCCAGCACCTTGCTTGCTTGAGGACATGGAGGGTAGTAGTTAATCCTCACACATTGCTTGCAACCCTTAAAATTGTCAACGAGTTTATCAATTTTCAAGCTCTTTCCTATTGAATCTAACAGAATGTCTGCCACTCTCTGCATTTCTTCAGAATACTGATCAAATGCGTCCCTGAAATTTAACTTGTTATAGTCTAAAGATGCTAATTATTTGTGTTTTAAAACTAAAAATTTGAAGAAGTTTACTTGAATGTTGGTGGATTTGTAGGCCAGAGTTTCAAGCTCCTCCCAGAAACTGGTCTAGCAGAAAGGAAGTACATGGGCCCCCAGTCCAATTTCTGTTCCTCTGAGACAACAAAGGCTTGGCCATAGCCTTCCACAGTGCCTGGAAGTTGCTCATATGCTTTCTTCTCCTGCAAAGGTAACTGAAAAAACTCTTTTTATCACAGCCTTCATCATTCTATCACTTCATCAGGAATTCCATGGTTAATAAGCTGAAGAAAAACAATTTGAGAACATCAAATTTTATTTCTTCATGAACCCATATCAGTATCATCCTGGTTTCTGATTGGTGTCACAGAAACACTTATTATAAGTTATTTATATCTTGTAAAAGATACTAACCTGGAAGAATCCCCAGTCTTTACAAGCCGAACTAAGTTTCAGTATCTCATCTACAGAGTGTTGAAGATGATCAAGTCTACTCAAATCTATGATTGGAATATCACCATGTTTAGAAGCACCATTCAGAACAGAACTGTCATTTATCACTGGCCTAGTATACTTCACAACACAGAGGACATGACATTGTTAGAATTAGATGATCTCATTATCAATCTGAACAAGGTTACATGAATATGTATATACACAGGTATACAAATATGGCAGATATACAAAGATGGATAGACAGCTGTATACACAGCTGTATTGCCTAACAGACATATGATCGTTAATTGATCCCAGTGATTTTGATATAGTTTATCATCACAAAGATTCAAAAAATTCAACATTATAACAAAGAGATTAACCTTGAAAAAGTAGTGCACCATTTACCCTATTTACTCTTCAAACTTTGATGCATCTTCCAAACAGATCATTCTCACTTGTTTTTCATGCTTCCTCAAAAGAAACGGTCATGATTATTACTCTTCATTCACAACAAGAAGATGAGAATAAATCAAAACAGTAAGCACAAAATGATTTCTATGATTTAAATTGACATCCTTAATCCATGGACTGCAGAATCTCGCATGCTTCTTAGAATAAAATGCAATACTTACTACCTTCATTAAGATGAAATTCCAAAATATTTGGATTTCTTGCATCAAAGCTTGCCTTTAGAATGGAATGCAATCCTTACTACCTTCATTAAAATGAAATTCTCAAATATTTGGATTTCTTGTATCAAAGCCTGCCTTTAGAATGGAATGCAATCCTTACTACCTTCATTAAGATGAAATTCTCAAATATTTGGATTTGTAGTATATCTGCTTTGAAATGTAATTAGGCAAAGTGACCTCTGATCTTCTTGCTTGTTTATTAATGTTTTCCAAAACCTTACTGTCATTCTTAATCATACCATCAGGATTAACCTTTTTTCTAGATTTGAACCACAGCTTCAGAGCAGCTTTAACCATGTTATGTATGAAGATGATTTGCTTATTATTACTGAAGCTTTTCAATTGATGGATAAGAATTATAATTTATGCATTAATATTATAAGTCTCTAATTAACTACCAAGAAACTAGACCACCTTACGTTTATAATTTATTTGTCTTCTCAATCAAGCCAGGGAGGTGGCCCCTGCTTGGGTTGACTGGATTGCTAAATGAAGGATTAAAATGGCTCCTCAGGTTAAATTTTTATTTGGCTGCTTATGCATGGTAATTAGTCTTTATCTATGACAATATGCAAAATCTAAATTTGGAACCCTGTGTGTTTTGTGCACTCACAAATTAAAAGAGTTAACTATGCATCTATTCCTTTACTATTCCATTGTGCCTTGTATTGTCAACAAAAGCATCACCAATTCCTTGGAAAACCTTGTACGAAGCCCATGGTTTGGTTTTATATAAGAAACCTCACATGTTTAAGTCCAAATCATACATATAAACATGATTTTTATTTTTATTTTTATTTTTGACAATAGGGCGACAAACGGCCACAAGATCTTTCTCCTCTATTCAATGCGGGACCATATAGGTTATGTCACTATAAAAAATTCTAAACACAATCTGAATTAGAATTGTGATATTGCAAATGCATTTTTTATAGGGTAAAACTTTGAGGTTTGGTATTGAATATGTCAAAATGGACAATTCCTTGTATAGGTTGAGCCAAGTTATCACAAAACATGCATGCGTGAAGAAGTTGCCAATTGCCTACTTATTCATCGATTGTTGTAATCTCATCGAACTAATTAACTATGCAAATAAGAAATTGTATTGGGTTACATAATAACTCACCACAAATAATTCAATACAAAGAAGTAGGAACAAAATCACTAGAAGAACACCCTCAACCTTGGCTACACTTCTTACTTAACAAGAGGATTGGAGAAAGCCACCAAAGCTTTTCCTTCTTCCTTTTGGTCTTTTACCCTCTCCAAATTAATTGAACCAATCCTTTTATCTACCTTTTACAAGAAAGGTTAAGTAAATGAGAAGAACTAGCTATTAATTTGATCATGTGGGCCACACATGACGAGGAACCCAAATTGATGAATTGGTTCAATCCCAACAATTATTACTCAATTCATTGATGTATGTTTGCAAAAAAATAAATAAATAAATAAATAAAGCAGAAGAAGTCTCTAACTTTTGTCTTTTGTCATCAGGAGTTGCTAAAATCCAAAAAAAGAAATATAATACTCACTCAATGTTAACTAATTCACGATATCGTACAATCAAAAATTAAGGTATTTACTCAATTGATGGATATTCTAAAACATAAGTCAATTCTAAATATGGCAATATTGTAAGTTTTGCTTTTTCTACTTTAAAAATCACAGCATCCTATTGTGTACGCAGCTTCCTGAAAAATAAACAGAAATTCAGTTCTTCAGACCCGTAATGACAGTTATTAGTGCCATGTTATTTGTATTTGCTCGTGAAGCAGTACACCAATGACTGAGATAATCAAAATTAACTATTTGTTGTGTTAATTCATTAACTGATGATCTTAAAGTTGAAACATGCTCATCATAGAGCATCATATCACACATACTTGTTGTTGTTGTATTTAGAGTTTAATAGTCAAAATCTTTGAATAATGATTAAATAATATAAATGGTTTGTTTAATCAAACTGTATCTGTTAGCAGAAAATGATGTGAATGAGTTTCAAGCACGTAACAATCAATTCAAATAGTTGAAATCGATCATCAATTGTTTACTCCTTTAATTTTGCTTTGTTATTCTTATCTTCTTAGGATTTTTGAAAAGTATTGTAAGGCAAGATATGGCAAACAAGCAAAGAGATATCTACATTCTCGAAAAGAACTTTGGAAATGTAAAAGAGCCAAATTTGTGCCATAATTTTTTGACATGAAAGTTGGACTTCAGTGTTTCAAAACCATTTTTCAAAATAAAAGTCTTGAATTCAACACGTTGCCATCAATCTTTCTGTCTGCTGCTGTTCATCTTTTCATACTGAAAAGTATTAGTATGTATGCAATTGGTCCGAGATCAATGTTACTTATTTTTAATCTATTTTGTTTTCGAGAGAAATATGGATAAATTACAAGTGGTATGTTACTTGGATAGTGAGATGAAATTTGGCCGAGGGATCGAATTCATGGTTGGCGTGATCACAGTTTGCAGATCACTGTGTATATCACGAAGATATATATATAAAAATAATGGTAGTCTCTCTTGTTCATTCCATTGTTCATGGGTCCTTGTGGGAGGATATCGTTCATTTCCACTCAGGGGTTGTAAGAGCGAGGGAAGATTATTAGCTTTGGTTTGGTTCTTGAAATATTTTCTGGGTGTGCACACTGGTAGGTATCCTAATTGCCCCATGTGACGTCCGATCGAGATATAAAATCCTACATGGGTGGAATTAAGCGACATGGCCCAATGCTGCAAATTGTCTATCGGTCCTTGACACTCTATTGTGGGTCGACCATTGTCACCTTTGTCAAAAGAAAAAAAAAAAAATCTACAATTGGATGATGAGGTGCTTATATATTTTGTCAAATCCTTTTGTGCAATAATGTTATCTTTGATTATAATTTTCTGTTTTCTAAGTTTCTTTATGGGTGATTAGAGGTAACCTTCAGAAACTGGCGTTTTGATAACGAAGCAGGTTGGAAAAGTAAGAGCAGCAGCTGTGAAGCTAATTTTTCAAATCAAAGTTGGAATTCAGCACATTGTCTTCTTTTTATTGTTTTAATTACTTTCGGATTCTGAAAAAGTATTACAAGGATGCATTTTCTTGAAAACCAAATACTTTTCTGCTAATGTCATTTTATTTATAATAATTACCTTGACGAATTAAAACAAGCAAGAATTTTCTTGGCCTATGATACAGTAGGAAAGAGTTAGAAACGTCAGAACAGCAATCAAGCAGTATAATTTGGCTTAAATCTCATTTGTTAATTTGGAGTTGGAGTTCCATGAAATTGTTAGACTAACGTGACACATTAGCCATCACAGACTTCAATGTATTTATCTCACTGAGTGACTGTGAAGACTTGCCCAACAATTTCAGTAGTCTTAAAAGTAGTAAAAATTTAAGCGGTCAATGATAATATCTACCAACTACCATCGCAAGTGAATATAAATTTGTAATAAAATAACATATTTTTCCTCAAAATATGTCATCAATGTTGACAAAATTGGTATGGAATTCAGTGATGAAGCTTATATATATAGAGAGAAGACAAGTTCTCTGAAGGTGTGCCAATCTATAGATTATCAGACAAAAGCTCTCTTTGAAAGTGCATTGCAGGTGATTTTGTAGTACTTCAGAGATGGGGAAGAAGGAGATGGAAATTTGAACTTGATGAACACCGGAGGATCTCTTCCGGTGCCGAACGTTCAAGCGATCTCAGACTCTTCAAAAAGAACTGCACTGAGATCCGAGAAGTATGTCAGACCTAGAGAGTGAGTGAGAGCGTTGTTCAGAATGGTGCTGCTGGTCCTGGTGACTTTTCCAATCATAGATTTGAGTAGACTTTATCAGGACTCTGAGGAAGAGATAACAAAGCTTGGAGCAGCATGTGAAGACTGGGGATTCTTTATGGTGATATTCTAATTACAGTTACTAACAGTCTTACGTAGCTTTATAAGTTTTGAGTTTTTCTAAAACTTCTTAACATAACCTGGTTGAATTAGGCATGCATGTAACAATTGTAATTATAGATTTGAGTGATGATATGTGTTCATGAGGAAATAGGATTCGGTATATATTCTAAAACTGTATGTTTATCTGCAGCTCATTAATCATGGAGTTCTGATGGTAGCGTTAACAAGATAGAGGGTGCCATCACTAACTGCTTCTCAGTTTTGCCTTTGGAGGAGAAGAAAGTATATGCACGTCCAGTCCAGGCACTGTTGAAAGGTTATGGCGAAACTTTTGTCATCTCAGAGGAACAGAAACTGGATTGGGGACATGTAGCTCTTTCTACTAGACCAGTTGCTGGGAGGGCATGAAACTCTGGCCTACAAATCCACCCACTGCAGATGACTTCTTCAAATTTCTTAGTTTTGAAACATTAATACTGCCAAGTGAATATAGATTATAACAAATTAAATTTTCAGAGATGCATTGCATGAGTACTGTGAAGAACTGCAGAAGATTAGGAACCTTTTGTTAGAATCAGTGCAGAAGAGCTTGAACCTCTACTCTCATGGACAATCACAAAAGAATGGCCTTATGTATGAGAGTTAACTACTACCCTCCATGTGCTCAAGCCAGCAAAAGTCCTGGGCATAATCCCCACACTCTGATGCTGAGCAGTCTAACTGTGCTCCTCCAAGCTGAATGATGTTCAAGGACTGCAGCACCTAGAAGAAAGGATAGGGTGCTTGGTACCCAATCAAACCCATCCTGGTGCTTTCATTGTCAACGTTGGAGATATCATTGAAGTAATAATAATAAAAATTTTCTCTCTTAGTATATATATATATATATATATTTGTGTCAATAATCATTAAAGTTAATTAATGATGGTTTTTCATTGTTTGTGTGACAGATAATGAGCAATGGAAAATACAAGAGCATTGAACACAGGCTGTTGTTGTTACAGAGAGAACAGTTTGTCATTAGCAACTTTCTTTTAGTCCTGGAGTTAAAGGACTTGTAGGACCATTGCCAGAATATTGGAGAAAGGAAAATGAAGCACGCTATAAGTCTGCTAGCATGGAGGAGTATATTAAAATGCTCTTTTTCACTTCAAACTTGAAGGGAAAAACATATTGGATCACATGAAACTATCACCTGCTTAATTAATCAGATGTTATGCTAAATTACTATGTCTTTTACTTAATTACTTTGTCTGATGCACAAAACTTGCTGTGATGTAGTACTTTATGTTTCTTTTATGGAACTTATTACTTTGCCTAATGCTAATAAAAGATGCTGAGATGTAATTGCTGCTAAATGCAATGCTTTGTTAATTATTTTGAGCCTCTGTTTGCCGTGGTTAAATGGCTTATTATATGCGTTTTCTACATTAAACACAGCACATCTTCATAATTAAGTAATTGTGCACTATAAAGAAGGATGTGATTTATTAATTTGTTTTGTCAGAAGTATATTTTTATTTATTAAAATAATTTCAAAAAATCAAACTACTGCTAATAAATTTTCTGACTATATAATTTATATCATATTACAAGAGACTAATGAACATTAAATAAATAATGCTATTATAATATTTCTATAGTGATATCAGTAGTAAAATCCTATAAAATTAATCACCTTTACTAACAATCACATGTTCTTTTTAATCAGGGTAAGTTTATATGAGTTAAAAAGCATGTCTAATCATAAGTTTATAAATATATATATATACACGACAAACAAATATAAAAACAAAAAGAAAAATTACATTAATGTGAGTGATATCAAAGGACAAATAATTGTCCCCAATCTCTGGAAAAGTATGGTGTCTCAGCTGATTAGCAAGGGGTCAGCGGTCGCCACACATGGAGTGAATATTATGCCATCAATATTTTAAAATTGCAGCATGTGATTTTGTCATGGTTTAAGGATGGGAATATCTTGGGTCTGTATTTACTGTGCAGGAATTTTGAATAGAGGCGCCTATTCATCCTTTGAATTCACTATGGGATGGCATGGATATTTAAATGGTATGACATCATCATCTCTCTCCACATCAACCTCTATAAAAATATTAGAAATTGCTAACAATCAAATCATCTGATTAAGTATCGGGTCACTGAAATAAAACCTCTTTCTGAAGTCTTGCAAGAGTTTGATTTTGGGCTAATAACATTTCTGAGATATAGCGGTGGTTATGTGTGATAGCTCCGTTGCATACTACCTATTTACCCTACCGAATCACGAGCCTTTCATCTTTCAGCGGTGCTGCAAATTTGTCATGATCCTCTTCATGGAAAATATATATATATTAAATCTCATGGTTTGCTGAGTGGTGCTGGGGAATCAAGGTGTGCTTAATGCATTTTCTCCGCAATGATCAAGTTATCTGATTTGTAGTGGATCGCAAATTTTTAACAAGTAGTGAAAGTTTAAATTGCTGGTGAGGGTATATAAGAATGTGAATAATAATTATGTGTGACAGTGCCGATATCTGTGGACGCTGGTACCCTGCCCTCTAACTACATCTCAAGCATGCCTTTGGCAGATCTAGTGGTCTTTTGTCATTCATTTTTGACATCCATGATATTTATTTTTATATTTTACACAGGAAAAATATTTAATAAAGTTATACAATTAAAATATTTATTTTTATTTTAATGCAATATATATGCATATTAGGAGGCTCTGCATGTTTGCTTCACTTTGGTCTCTGTGGGGAAACTACTCATTTCCCTATGTTTTCTAGGGCAGCCTATGCCCTATGGGATACATGGAGACTCTATCTCCACGCACCACTTACTTGATCTCTTTCTCAACACCCAAATGGAATATTTTTATTGCAACAGGTGCATTCTTGATTCTAAAACATCCATGCCAATCTCTGGTAACAAAGAAATCATTCATATGTTATTATTATTATTATTATTTGTGGGTGGATGTGGCTTGAGAGCGAACTCACTTGAGTCTCAATAAAATAACAGAGGATGTCACTGTTATTTTGCTAAAAAGCTATTTGAGCAATACTTGGTGAGTGCACACAAAACAATGCAGCAATGATCAGTTACATCGTTGCCGTCACTCTTCTACAGGAGCTTACAAAGAGGATGAGGGAGTGTATTTGCACAAAGACCACTGATTTCATATCTTTTTCATTCTAACCATGGTGAACAAATCTCTAGAAACCCAAGCATGATGAAAGGCTAGAAAAAGTGGTTATTAGCAAGAAAACTCCTAAATTAGGCATTGGATCAATTTGTTTTCGTAATTTATACACTTATATACATATTGCATGTACGCAATGCCTCAACTTAGAGTTCAGAAAGAGTTAGGGGGACAGAATCAAAGTAATATATGCAAGTCTCATCGATGTTTTGAAGTACAGAAATGAAGTTGCAATTGCTTCATCAACAATCATAGTATCAATGGTGCAAGCACAGATTTTCGGAACTAAAAATAATCAATTATGTGATATAAAAGTCGATAAGTACAAGAACATAAAGCATCATGACTAAAATTTTATATTGTTGTATGTTATGCTCTCATTATCTTAAGTAATAACAGAGTAAAACATGCATCAGGGTGATTTCTAAACTTTTTGTTTCATAAAATCCATCTTCAAGCTGGTGAAAAGAGCGTGAAATAATCCTCTGAGCTAACAGTCTTGCCTAAGCTATAAACAGCGTTCTTGATCAGAATTTACAACAACCCTGTGCTTGATGCTCTTGTATTTTCCGTTGCCTCATTATCTGATAGATATATACGTAGAGGGCGTGAAAAATCATTATCTTTAGCAGTAATCAACAAAATGTATACAGTACATATGTTGTTTATTTTCAGAGTTCAGCTTTTTACTTCAATGATATCTTCATTGGTTATACTTTTCTTATGATTAGTCTGACTTTGGTGACCAAGAAATGGCAGACTTCATATTTCAGGAGAACTTCGTCTGCAACTCAATGTACAGAAGAACTTATATGAACAATTAGAGGTTAAACACATGAACTCTAATCCTCTAATTTACACTGTCAAGCACTTCCTATTATCTAATTGATGCATTTTCATCTTTGTTCCTAGTTCTACACTTCCAGAACAAGTTGTAGGGTAGAATTAAGGAACATGCAAATTACCTGGACAGGATGTTTGAAGTGCAGAAAAAATGCAGTTACTTTGAGAACATTAATGTGAAGAACAAAATGTAAAGCTACAAATAGCTCATCTTTTTGAGCATACAATGAACTTGGTGAAATATATCTCAATGAATCTGAGGCAAAATGGTTTGCTTATGACAATGTTTAGAATGGAAAACAAAAAACCAATCACTTTAGATATAAAGCCTGAAGACAACCAGTTTGGATTGCAAGACTGAAGAAATTCAGCAATTATTTAATGCAAAAGATAGCATTGCAGTATTTTATTTGCATCAAATAAAATATGTACTAACGAAACACCAGAGGTAAATCAAGCCTCTGAGTTTCATATGATCCAAGATGTTCTTCTTCCCTTCAAGTTTGAAAGAAAAGAGCATCTGACATAATCCTGGAAACTAATAGTCTTGTAATGTGGCTTGTTTTTCTCTACTGCCGCTGGAAGTGGTCCTACTTGTGCATCTGCTCTCGGCGCATGAAATGTAGCGATCGACATCGTTCTCGGTGTGTGTTTTACTTAGCTCTGTGTTCAATGCTCTTGTATTTCCCATTGCTCATTATCTTTCGAGATAAGCAGTGAGAGATATTTACATCTAGCGCTTATGGACAAAAGTAGATATAAAATTTTGATTGAAGCTAAGTTTTACCTCAATGATATCTCCAATGTTGACAATAAGAGCACCAGGAGTGTGGAGTTTGTGAAGCCAAGCGCCATTCTTTTTATCTGCAATCCTTGAGCTATCACTTGAAGTACGGCACTGGTAGACCTACAGCATCAGAGGTGGGGATAGTCCCAGCACCTTGCTTCGCCCCGAGGACATGGAGGTAATGGTTAACTCACATTACAGATTGCACTCCACTTTTCAAACATGCTGAAGAATTTATCGAGTTTCAAACTCTTCTCAATAGACTCCAACAGAATGTTTGCAACTCTTGAATTTCTTGTGTATTGCTCCAATGCATCCCTGAAATTTGGGTGCATGATATAAATATATAGACATAATAATTAGGGTACTAAGAATCTGAAGAAATTCACTTGAATGTGGGTGGATTTGTAGCCCCGAGTTTTCAAGTTCCTCCCAGAGACTGGTTCAGTGGAAGAAAGTACATGTCTCCCCAGTCTGATCTCTGTTCCTCTGATACAACAAAGACTTGGCATAGCCTTCTACAGTGCCTGGAAGTTGTTTATCAAAGCTTTCTTCTCCTAAAGGTAACTGAAAGAACTCTTTGATCACAACCTTCACTTTCTCCATCACTTCATCAGGAACTCCATGGTTAATGACCTGCAGAAAAACAATTTGAGAATACTGAATTTTATTTCTTTATGAACACATATCAGTGTCATTCGACCTGCCGAAACGTATCACCAAATGTTCATCATGTGTTAGAATTTAGATCTAGTTAAAGATAGTACCTGGAAGAATCCCCAGATCTTCACAAAGCCAAACTGAGTTTTAGGATCTCATCATTGGAATGCTGAAGATGATCAAGTCTACTCAAATCTATGATTTGGAATATCACCATGTTTGGCAACACTATCCAGGAACAGGACTGTCATGATCTCAGGCCTAACATACCTTCCTGGAATCTCAGTGAAATTCCTTTGAAGCAGCAAGTGATTGAACATTCGGCACAGGAAGAGATCCTCCTGTGTTCTTCAAGTTCAAATTATCATTTGTTGTTTCTGCCATCACTCCAAAAGTGCTATCAGCCACCGAACACACCTTCAGGAAAACTTTTTCAACAATGCCTTACTACATATATTTTTGTTTTATAAGTTATCAAATATGCTGCTGTGACGGTACATTTTAATAATTAGTACGTTTTATATTGCAATTAAGCCATCAGATTGGTTAGATGTCAATTCCTGCAATTAATTATGAATTTGTTTTTATAATTGAACTCATTATGCTAAGGTCTTGAAGACAAGCTGAGTTTGTCTGTTTTGCCCACAGTTTTCCGTATTATTTAACCTTGATGCTAAGGTTTTCACAATCAAAACAAATAAACACATTATCGGATATATATATTGTTGTCACATGACTTTGAAGCTCTATAAACGATATGTTACACTACCAGTTCAATTGGTTAACAAAAGGGTCAATTAATCGGTGTGGTGAGCACGAGTACAAAGAGAGAGGACTCAGATGAGAGGAACAACAATAGCGATCACGGGCGGACAGTTTTGGGGAAAAAGAAAAAGAAGCAATGAAGCAATGGAAAGAAAACAATGAGGGTACCATGTGTCGAAGAGGAAGTCGAGAGAGGAGGATAAGTTCGTGATTCTGCGTACATTATCCGATGGTAAAAGCAGGAATATAAGATTTTGGGGAGGGTAGGGAAAGGGTATTCCGGAGGTGGAAATTGAGGCCTGGTTTTCTCTCATGTATTGGGGGCAGGGGAGGCAAGGTCTCAATGGATCTTGGGTTTTTCTTGGAT
The DNA here is from genome assembly GCF_009730915.1 of Dioscorea cayenensis subsp. rotundata. NCBI lineage: Eukaryota > Viridiplantae > Streptophyta > Magnoliopsida > Dioscoreales > Dioscoreaceae > Dioscorea > Dioscorea cayenensis. The sequence goes on from NW_024087885.1 coordinate 32,225, forward strand.
TTCTTGTTCTTCGATCAATTTCACTCAATAGTGGGTTCGGTGAGATTGTTCTACACACATAAACCTTGTTAAATTCTGCATTTAATTCTGAATTTGATACTATTCAATGGCATGCCTGATGAATTTCACTAATTCTTTTAATGGAATTGTTAAGGCTTGTGAGTGTTGATGAATGGCTTGAAATAATGTGAGATCTAGAAATTCTCAAAACTATTTAGTGAGCTGAGGTTGTTTCGTGAAAATCGATCGCAACGATGAATGCTTGATTTTACGCAATTCTAGCCGTATTCATTACACAATAAGAAATCGAGACTCACGTAAGTGTTCAATTTTATTATGTTATTTATTTATTTATCGACAATATAGACAAGTCATGTGTTAAGGGGCATACGCACCATCGAATATTAATAGTGCCTTATATGTGCACTCACTTCCGGCGTAGAGTTTTGATCTGTAAACCCACTCCCACAGTTGGAATATTTTTGACATCATTGTGATACGGTGCTTTTCAAACCACGAACAATAAAGACCTAATAAGACAATTTTTGCAATAGGGCCGGATAGTGACTAAAACTAAAGCTTTGATTGAGTGGTCGATTGTCATTCCTAACTCGGACACAATCTTCAATCAGTAGATTTTCTTTTTCCTCTCCATGGTTTTGTGTCTAACTCTTTCAAATTTCCACCTAACTCTTTGTTATGTGGTGGAGTATTGGGTAGTGATGAAGAAGAGATGTTTATATGAGCTAGCGATTGACATAGGAGGAGTTATTTGTTGAAGCATCTGGTGTGATGTAGTGATGTAGGGACGTAGGGAGAACTATGGAAGAGTAGTTCTTGAGCCTACTTTTGCTGTTAGTATGTTCTTTAGGGTGAGTGGTGGACATGATAGAATATAAATAGATACGATATAAGAATTTGGATAGAAGTGAAAGAAAGGATATGTCGTAATATCGCTTTGAATTTCACTATCATAGACTGCGATAGGATAAACTATTTGATAACATTTCATCATCCCATTTTATGTTTGAGTGAACCTGGATAATGACAGGATATGATATGAATAGTATGTAAATAAACAAAATTACCCTTTATAATGTAGTTATATATATATATATATATATATATTTTAAAAATTATAGACTGGATCTTGATGATTTACTTACTCGTATATTTTATACTTTTTAAAAATAAACAACCTATAAATAATATCCACTAATATATAGATTGCAATATCACCAACTTGATTATAGTTAATACCTATTTTCTTGGAGAAAATCATACCCAAAGTCATCAATATGGCATAAAACTAGAGTAATAAACTCATTAATGGAAAATAAATAGATCACATCAAAATTAATTTGATCATCGACTAGAGAAATTAAAAATATGACATGATTAAAAAATAGATTTAGATGAAAAATAATCTGCTCAAGCACGAGATCAACGGAAAAACTCTTTGACCACTTTAAATGCGTAAAATCCTACTTAAAATAGTAAAATTAGTGTCATATCTAGTTGTTGACAAGCTCGTCCCAAACATCGTGTTTAAAAAGATTAAAAGAGAGATACTAATAAAAACCCTGAGATAAAAGGAGATAAACTCAAATAATAGGCCAAAAAAAGTATATATATATATATCATATCCTACATATCTCGACTCGATAAACGCCTAAATGTATGTATTTTTAATTTATATGTATAATTTCGTAGTATTAATATATTCTTTGATGATTCGATGCCATTTCAAGGTGTAATTGGTGTCATTCGTGTTACAGGCCTCAAAGATGCCTAGGTGAGCTTAACGACGCAATTGAGAAAGAAAACGACATTTTAGAGCTCCGGTACTATAGCAACAATGTAGCATAAAGGGAGTAAGGAACCGATAAAGTCTTGGGTTTTGTTGATGGGCAACTCGACAACGCGTGAAGGCAGCTCTACAAATCGGCTAAAGGATGTGTAGTTATCTGAGCATTTCATTGTAGCAATTTATGAAAATTTCGAGGACATCCCAAGGTTTTTCACGGGGCTCACTGCGCGAACGATCGTAAAACCATCCCGAGAGTTTTTAAAAAGGGGTTTTAGTGCTTTTTGAGCAATTCATCATCCTCTCTCTTAAGTTCCTCCCTCCCCCAACTATTGATCCGAGGTGAAAGAAGGCGATTGAAGGCATTTTGAAGAGGAAATCGATGGGAAGCATACTTTGGTAAGATCTACCCTCATTCCCACTTATAGAGGCTTGGAGATGATGAGGAAGCCGCCCCCATTGCGATGCTCGGGAAGCTTTTCATGAGATCCAAACCGCCATTTGGCTTCAAATCTTGAGATAGTCTTTATTTATTAGTGGTTTAGCTGCTTTCATCATGTTGAACCTTGTATTTGTTTGCTAGGCTGGATGGCTAAACCACAAAGTCACCGGACGCCGCTGAACCTTAGGGAGTGAACTTGCTTGTATCAATGCTTAGTTTGCTTTATCCGCATGTGGTTTAATTTTGTGGTTTTTAAGTTTTGTGTTCTTTGATGTTATGAATTGCATAAGAATTCTGTGGTTCGATTCCTATATTGTACTTGGATGTCTGGATGCCATCATGTATTATACTCACTTAGCTTGGAATGGATATATGTACTAATACACCGAGGATTCGGGTATTTGGTACCTCTCCAAACCAGTAAGGATGAACCTAGATGTGCATTTGACCCTAATTAGAGAATTCCTTATCCAATGTAATCATAGGAGGGATTTGGTCGGAAGAAACTTTGAGCCAATACTCAGTATGGGATTAGAGGTAATCACTAAGGGATTCCGGATTACCTACTTTAAGAATCTCTTGGTCCAAAATCACCAACAAAACCCGAGTTTCTTCTAGCATTAGTAGCCCCGGAATCGCTGCTCTGACCATTCTTTTTCTTTTGATTTCTCATTCATTTGCCTCGGTGTGTGAGACTTCTTCTTTTAGTTATTTTTACTCCCTTTTACTAGCTTAGGACAAACAAATAGAGTAAAAAGGAAGTGGTAGCTCCTTAGCTCAGTGGAATACGACCCTGTGTCGCTCATAGAGTATTACTGATGAACCTCGCATTTTGCGGGATCGCGATCAACTCCCCCTACTGATTCATTATCTCTTATGACCCGTGAGGATAAAAAGTAGGCCAATAGGATAAGACTATCATATCCTATTGGCACACCAAACAAATACATGATGGCATGGGAATGAAAAGTCTATCATATTCTATCATTATTATCATATCCATCAAATGGGTTCTGTAGAGTGCGTTTGGTGGGCCGGGATATATATGAGCGGATATGATATGAGGACCTGGATAGGAGTATTAAAGAATATGGGCATGATAAAGCTCATATCTATCATATGTTTGATGCACATCGGATAAATCATTAAGTATCATTTTGTTATCTTATTTTTATGTTTGAAGTGAACCGGATGTAACAAGATATGATATAAAATGGTATGTAAATAGACAAAATTACCTTTTATAATATAGTTATATATATATATATATATATATATATATATATATATTTTAAAAATAGACTTTTTGAATCCTTAATGATTTGCTTATCAGTATATTTTAAACTTTTAAAAAATAAATAACTCATAAATAATATCCACTGTTAAGAATATATATGTTATAAATGTAAAGATAGTAATAAGAATAGAGAAGCGAGTATTTACAAAAGCCAAAAAAACCTTGAAGAATTAACTTCTTCTTCTTTCTTCTTTTATTTCTCTCTTTTCTTTCTCTTCTCTTTTCTTTTTATATCAAAGTATACAAAATGAGGGGGTATTTATAGGGGTTACAAGAGTTGAATGAGCGGCAGGGATCGATTCGATCCGACGGTCCAAAACTCTACAGTTGGTGGAATAATGACTTGATGCGCGGCCGCTGTCTACATCATATGGCTGGTATTCTACGTTGTGAGCTACTGATGTTATCTAGAAGTTACTATAGTAATGTCTACTTTCTCGATGGTGAAATTGCTACGATGAGCATCCATTACAAAATATTTGTTTATAACACTCCCGCTTGGATGCCTACGACCAAAGGGATATGCCTCGTTAAAACCTTGCTAGGAAAAACCCAGATGGGATAAAAAAACCTAGCTAAGGAAAAGAGTACACTATCCTTGGCACATTTGAGGGATTCTTGCCTCATTAAAAACCTTGCCTCGGAAAAACCCATTGGGACAAAAACCATGGCGAAGGGAAAAAAAGTACAGTGACTACCCCTCAAATAAATAACTTTTTAACTCATGATCGAAATACTTACATCCTTAAGTCTTCTCATCCCGATTTTGTATATAAGTCTTTGGTGAATGCACTTAGGAAGTGATTTTTGTGAATAGATCGACTTGATTCTCATTTGATTGAATCTTTTGAACTCTATACGCCTTCTTTACGGAGATCATGAGTGTAGAAAAATTTTGGTGATATATGTTTAGATTACTGTCACTTTAATATAACCTCCTTGTGTTGAGAAATACAAGCATTGTTATCTTCATAAATTACTATAGCATTTGTTATTCTCGATGGTAATTTGCGGGATATTTGTATATGCCCGATCATAGATCGTAACCATTGGCATTCACGACTTGCTTCATGGAGAGCTAGAATTTCGACGATGATTTGATGAAGTAGTCAGTAAGAGTTTGTTTTGTGGGCAGCCATGAGATCAGTTTGTACCATTGTAAGAAAACATGTATCCGAGTGCGAGATCGCCCTTTATGAGGATCGAGCGGATACCCGACGTCAGCAAAACACCGTGAGGGTTGGATGAGACTCATGTCGATAGAATAAACCCGGATCTGTAGTTCCTCGTAAAATAACGTGAGCACATCTTTTATTCCTTTTCCGATGTCTTCGTGCCGGTGTAGGCAGTATCTTGCTAGAAGATTTCTTGCCAAAAAGCTATATACGGTCGCGGTATTATTTGCAAGGTACATTAATGCATCGATTGCACTTAAATATGGAGTTTACGGACCAAGAATGATCTCTCCCTTCTTAGGTGGGCGAAATGGATCTTTCTAGAACATCAAGAGTTCGGACTGACCATTGGCGTACTCGATTGGATAAGCCTTCTCCATATTGAATCTCTTCAGCACCTTTTCTGTATAGGGTTGATTGATGCACAAATATTCCACGAGGATAAGTGCTCGATTTGTATACCCTAGGCAAATTTGGTCTTTCCCAAATCTTTCATTTCAAATTCTTTTTCGAGATATGATCTGCGGTTGCAATTTCGGGAAGGAGTGCCTACAAGATTTCAAATCATCCACATATCACGCTATCACAACAAAACCGTTAGTATAACTTTTTAATAAACACACATGGACATATATTATCATTTTTGGTATCCCTTCTTTTTATAAGATATTCAACGAGACAGGTTATACCACATCAGTCCAGGATTGTTTTTAACCCATAAAGAGATCTCTGTAATTTAATAGAGTATAAATGATGATTATTTGTAATGTTTGTTTTTCTATATCCTTCAGGGATTTTCATATATATGTCATTTTCAGTACATCCATACGGATATGCTCGTGACAACATCCATCAACCGTGCATATCTAATTTATCACTGCTGCTATGGCAATTAAAAATCGAAAAAGTAATTCCATCCATTACGGAGAGTATGTCTCTTCATAATCCAATACCGGCATTTGAGAAAAACCTTGAGCAACCAGTCTTGCTTTGTATCTCATAATTTGATTATTTTCATTTCTTTTTCTCACAAACACCCATTTATAACCGACTGGTTTTATCCCTTCTGGTGTTGGCACTATCGGCCCAAACACCTCACGTTTTGATAGGGAATTTAGCTCAGCCTGGATAGCTTCTTTCCATTTTGGCCAATCATTTCTTTGTCGACATTCTTCAATGGATCGTGGCTCTGGATCATTATCAGTATTTATTTCTATATCTGTAGCCACATTGTAGATGAATATATCATTTATTTCGGTCTCATGCCGATTCAATCTTTGACCATCATCTACATAGCAAATTGAATTTTCAACATTTTCAGAAATATCATCCCCCATTGATTCTTCATTAACTTGTTCTGAGGGTTTTATAATTTCCTCTTCCTCTTTACATGGGAGATCCTTTTCTTTATTTTTCTGCTTCCTTTTTCTAGTGAGGTACGAATCTTTTGCGCAATGATTGGTCTTCTCCATAATGCTTTTGTCGTGGTTTATTTTCTATTTGTGATCCTATCTTTCAATGGATCTCAGTGAATCTCACTCTTCGTGAGCATTAGCTATGGTCAGTATATGATTTGGACTATATTTTAGTATCGATTGAATCGTCGATCGCATTTTCATCTGCGATATTTTGCTGATTTAACGATCCTTTCGAACTGCAGGTTCACATTCACCGTGGGTACTTGAGGATCATACGTAATGCAGTCATGACGCATTCCAAATCATTTCTTTTGGCTCATTTTTGGAGATAATCATTTCTCCCCCTAACGCAGGAAAGCATTGATCCATCAAAATGATAATCAAGTCATCTTGCGCAAAGAACTACATCCTCGTCACGGTTCTAAATATTCGTATAATCGAGGGGAACTCATAACCAACATATATACCAAGTCTGCGCTGGCCAGGACCCATTGCATGCAGTACGATTCGCGGTGGTATTGGCATATACATCGCGACAAACCAAATATTCTTATATATGAAACATCGCTGCCCTTTTACCCATAACCAAGTTTCGCAAGTGGCTGAATATGAATTACATGCGGTGCTGGGTTTGATCCGTGAGATAGCTCGGCAGTATGCAAAATAGCAATGCACCCCACGCACTTGCAGGTAGTGCCGTCCTTAATATCAGACGATGGGGCAATAATCTGGAGTCTTTAATTAACGACCTCCGCCTAACCCATTTGGGCATGCATAGGCGAGCCACCGGACGCTCAACACGTGATTCCAACCGCCATACAATAATCATAAAACTGATTTTCAAGACTGAAAATTCCACCGTGAGATTATCAAGCATCGAATTGCTTTGCGGGATAATCGAAATTGTGCTTTAAGCGGATAATTTGTGCCAATAACCTGCAAGACATGCTACATTCCCTTGTAGTATGTATGTAAACATGGGACCATCTAGAAATGGCGACGACCCATTACAAACCATAAAATACCTAAACGGTCCACATGACGGACGTATCGTCGTCATATGTCTCCTCGTGATTTCTTTTCTAAAAATTTATGAGATTCACCAGATCACCTTTAGTTATAGAAGGTCTATCATTAGTTTTCCCATTTGAGCATGCGTCACACTGCATTATTCATTACGTGTTAGTGATTTTATAACCCTTCAGCGTCGTCCATGAGAACTAGTAATAATCCCACGTTATATACAGTTAGCACCCTAGATGTCCAAGTCTTTCTATGCCATATTTTAAATATCTCGGGTCATTAATCTTCCTGGTTAATCACCGTGATGTGATTCCACTCACTTTAACACGTGTAAAATATAATCCCGAGGATATACAGGAAAAGCTTTCTCAAGTACACGCCGGCAATGAAAACTACTCTTGTGTAATATAAAGATATTCTTTTCCTTTCTTATCGTAATCGCTCCCTAAATGATATCCATTGGAGACGAGCACCTTTTAAAGCTTAAAAGTGTTCCTCCTAGCACTTAGGGAATAGAGTAGCATTTTCACCCTCCGCAAGGACGCCCCATTTCGGGCAACATCAATGCCGCTTCTCCATAACCTTCAACCAGTCTCGATGACCCCCGCGCATTGTGGCTATATGCTGCCTTTCTCATTGATAAGGATATAAAATATATATCTCTTTGTCAAAAATAGTATGCGCTCGTCGAATCAATAACGCATTCATCATCGTAGCCATATTCTAACAAAAGCGAAAAGAAAAACATAATTTAACACATAAAAGCTCATATTACAAACTTAGTCTATAAGGAAACTGACATATCTAAACATGTATGGCCGGGCCACATTTAAATTATTTATATGAAT
>NW_024087886.1:0-7528 GCF_009730915.1 Dioscorea cayenensis subsp. rotundata
TTTTGCCAATTACCATAAAAATAAGCTTAAAAAACTTAATTAAGAGATAATCACAATCTAAACACTCCCCAAACCCCATAATCACAACCACTAAAAACACCAATTTTTGGCACAATGATCATACAAAAATGAACTAATAATGAGATAATCACCATCTCAAAACACTCCCCCAAACCGAAAGAATCACAAAAGCTAAAAAAACACCAGCTTTTTGTACAATTATCATTAAAAAAATGAACTAAAAATTAGTTAAGATAATCACAATATAAACATCCTCCAAAACCCCATAATCACAATAACTAAAAAAACACCAACTTTTGGTACATTCATCATAACAACTAAACTAAAAATTTGGTCATGAGATAATCACAATCCAAATGTTACCCAAACACCATAACTATAGGCACTAAAAACACCAAATTTTGGTACAATTATCATACAAAATGAACTAAAAAAAAAATAGTTATAAGTTAATCACAATCTAAACACTCCCCAAACCCCATAACCATATCCATTAAAACATTAATTTTGGCACAATTATCATAACAAATGAACTGCAAAATTGATCATGACTCATGACCTAATCACAATTTAAACACACCACTAAAAACGCCAATTTTGCCACAATTACCATAAAAATAAGCTTAAAAAAGCTTAATTAAGAGATAATCACAATCTAAACACTCACCCAAACCCCATAATCACCATCACAAAACACCAATTTTTTCATAATCATCATAAATTAACTCAAAATTCACAACCAAACCATCACAAACAAATTAAACTCGCAACAATCAAATCACAAACAGACAAAACAAAAAAAAAATCATACCTTTCAATCTTTCAATCTAGATCTGGACCAACAGATCAAGCGCAAGCACAAGCGTTCTCAATCGTGACAAGATCCTCTTCGCCAGCGCTCCGGAAAAGGAAATACCCAAAGGCGAGCCCGAAGATCACCGCGACGAACACTCCCCCGTTGAAAGACATCACGGCGAGCATGAGAAGGTACCCAATGGCGGAGTTGACGCCAAAGATCACCGACGCGGCGAGCCGGGCGGCGGCGGCGGAGGACGAGGAGGAAAGGAGGAGAGGGGTTTGAACGGACGGTGGAGATGGAGGGGATTTAGATCTGGCGAGAATCTTAAAGCGGATCCGACGGTCCTCCATGTATTGATAGAAAGAGGAAGCGATGAAGAGGGCGAGAAGAGAGAGAAGGTAACTGAACCAAGAGTCGGTGCGCCATGAATCGAAGAGTATAGTTACGGTTTTGCCCCAATAGAAGGTCATGTGCATCATCTTTGAATACGAAGGATGGAGAAGGGTAAAAAGGGAAAATCAAGTTGAACAGAGAGGGAGTTCAGAGAGGTTGGGTTGATGAAGATGATGAAGAGCTTTTATTGAAGAAAAATGGAATATAAGATAGTTTGGGTTTTGTCTTTGCCATTGATTTTTATTTTAATTACAATTTTACCTACTTTTTTTTTAAAAAAAAATGCTATTGTTTTAAAAATTTATATTAATATGAATAGTGAAAAAAAGGAGAAAAATAAATTATATAATTGTATTATAAAAGCTAAAATGATTTGGGTGAGTTTGAAAAGACATATATTTGTCTTTATAAGCTTTTTGATATCCAATGTTTTTTTGTTTTTTTTTTTTCAAATAAAATTATTCACTCATTCATAGATTTTACATTAGTATTTTACCTCTATTGCATATAAAATAATTTTTTTTAATTAAATAAGGTACTTAATTATAGAGTATGTTTGATACACAATATTTCAAGGGGCAAAACAATTTAATGATAAAATTATTTTTATTTAAAATTAAAAATTACATTGCTCATTACAAAAATGATAACATAACATGATTTATTTATTTATTTATTTATCTATTCATAAATTTATTTATCTATCTATCTATTTATTTATTTGGTTTTTTAGAATTAAAATAGTAATAAAAATTTGTTTGTTTTGGATTAAGTATTTTTAAAAATTATGTTGATTTTTTAACTTGTTACTATGTTGTTGAGCGTTGTAGAGTTTGATAATATTTTTTTATTATAAAACAAATGTATAATAGTGAAAAAGTATTATTGTAATATACTATTTTGTGTTTCGTATTTATACAAATCAAACATTAAATAACAAAAAAAAATGTATTGTCCGATGGAAATCAAACATAGCACAACACAAACACTTGTGTTGACTTTTAACTGTTTATACCAAGGTTGTCGGGATCCCGGATCGCCCGTACGGTTCAACTCGGGAAAACCGGAACCGGTCATGTGGCTACGCAGATATCTCATTGACCCGGGTATTAAAAACCCGTAGTTAACCCGATGACCCGTACGGGTCAATCGAGTCACAATGTTTAATTTTTTTACATTATTTAATAATTTATTATTATTTTCTCATTAAAAAAATCACAAAAATCGTGTATATTTATTAATATTAATTTATAATTTATAATCAATAAATAGAATTACAATATATATTACAAAAATTAACATTTAAAAAAATAAAAATATATTAATGTGTTATGTAAATACTTTTCTAAAAAAATTTAATTTATTAAGAAAATAAAATAATAAATGAGTGTAATTTTATTATAAAAAAAATTAAAGTATTCTAATTAAATAAAAAATATAAGAAAATCTAAAAACAAAAATAAAAACTCAATTGAGATATAAGAATTAGTGAATTAAATTTCTTATTTATTTTTAACAAAAATCAACTAATAAACAAATATATAAATAAATAACATCGAGAGAAGTTCGATAATTATATATTAATATATTAAATTTGTAAATATTTAAAAAAATGTAAAAAAATAAATGATATAATTAGAAAACTCTCATCGTATATAAGGTCATTTATCAATTTAAATATCAAATTTGAGTAGGGTTTTTATAATATAATTATGTGTTTAATATTATATTTGCTTATTATTAATTATTATAATATTTTTTTATATTTAATTATTGATTCGGTTCAACCCTCGGTTCGACCCTGGTCGAACCCATCGACTCCCGACCCGCAGGGCTTAGCCGGCCATCGTTCTACGGCCCACGACAACCCCTGGTTTATACTGTACTATACTGTTTGTGTTGTTCTCGTTAATTTATCAAACGGACCCATAATCTAACAATTAAACAAAACAAAACCAAAGCCTAGCGAGCTCGCTAATCTTTATTAACCATTTTGAAAGATCCAAACTTTTGTAAAATAACGACTGGTGACTTTCTTCCGTGAACTACCAAATAATTGGTAAAATGATTACAATCCCTTTGGATCATCTCCACACTCTAGAAACTATTTTTCATTAATAGTCTTATGGAGTGATGAGCAAGCACGAATTGAGCCTCAGAAATCAAGGGATTTGGTGATAATTTTGCTACTTTGAGAATAACTTCTTACTTATGGGTCCTTTTTATTTTTACTTTAAAATAATATGAAAATTTAAGTAAAAGACATAAATGGCATTTGAGAAGTTTCTTCAAATAATAAAGGCTTAAATGGAAGAGAAAGAGGTAGGACGTCTAGTACAAGAGATGTGGCAGTACTTGTACCGCAACAAAACGCTATATAAAAGGAATAATTCGGTTTTGTCCTATTGATCTACGTTTCTAATGACCTCAATATTCGAATATTTTAATCTAAATAAATAACATTTAAATTATCCTTCTCAATAAATAAAGTGCAAACTTATAATTATATAATTTTTATTTGAAATATATTTGGTAACACTGCTAATTACCCCGTGCTCTTGTGATTGAGAAGTCTCGAGTGAGTTCTGTCATACTCGTTCTCCTCTCTACGATTGCATGGTTGATTTTGTTGTTGGTTGATTATATATATATAAAATAAATAAATAATAAAATTAAATAACCTATAGTTTTATTAAAAAAATAAAAAAATATATTATAAATAAACATATGAAAGAATAACAAGCGAACTCAACTGAATATGATTTAAAACTTGAAATTCTACAAGTGGTGAAGATAGAGCCCAACAATCTTGATTAAAAGGGACATTTAATAAGTAGAAGATAAAATTAATTAGTTGAGCTCTTAAATAACATTTAATATAGAAATTAATGCTCATTTACCAAAAATAAAAATAAAAATAAAAATAGCATAGATTTCCATTTTCTAAAAATATTTAATTATTTATATAAAAAAATAATTTAAAAAATTAATATTAGTAAATTTCAAAATATTTATTTTTGATTAATATTAATCAAGTAAAAATTGAGTGATTATAAATAAAAATTTTCCATTTATTTTTGTTTCACAAAACTCACTTATTTAAATAAATATATTTAATAAATATTTTTTTAAACTATTAATATTAGTAAATATCATTAATCAAATTTAACTCTGATTATTAAAAATAAATTTAAATTAAAAAAACCTTTTTTTATAACATAGTTTTCTTATCGGATCCAAACCTCGGTTTGTAAGATCCGACCCGTTACCAGTCCAGAACACCACCTCCAGCCCTCGAGCATCATCTGGCGATCTCTTCAGCTCTTCTCCTTCGATCTCCTGCGGATCAAAGCTAGGGTTTTCGGAATTTGAGGGTAAAAATCTCTTCCGATCCATTCACTGATCCATTGATCTCTACTATTTCTCTGTTTTTTTCATCGCAATCTCATCTTTTATGTCTTGTTTTTGAGAAATTTTTATGGTGATCATTTGGAATTTTCTTTTTCCCTGTAATTCATGCTTGATCTTGTAGAGATCTTGGAATCAAATCGTGAATCCAATTTTATTGCTTGCTGGATATCGTATTTCTTGTGTTCTATTGATGATATCTGTCAGGCTGGGTGGGTGAATCTAGGGTTTCTGGAAAACCTCCGAGTAATTTGTTGATCCTTTCTGTATGTTAGAGTTTTCCATTGTTCAGTCATTAATGATATTCATGTTTTTTTTTTCTTTTTATGCCAGAACAATCGCCATGATTTATAATCTTATCCTTGCTTAAGATTGCCTTGATAAAAATTTAAACTTTTATTTGTGCTTGTGAATGTGTTTATAATTTTGGTCATTTTGTTGTAATTTTTTTCTCCTGATTTAGATGGTTATGTACTCTTCAGGTTTTTTCGATTAACAACCTAAGAATGTTAAGTTTTTTTGTGGTAGGTTTGAGATATTCGGATTACTCTTAGTAAAATTTGACGGTTTGAACCTTAAGTCTTGAGGATGTCGGGGCAAGGGCAGCGCTTGACCGTGGTGCCAACTGTGACTATGCTTGGTGTCATGAAGGCACGGCTTATTGGTGCTACGAGAGGCCATGCCTTACTCAAGAAGAAAAGCGATGCCCTCACAGTCCAATTCCGGCAGATACTCAAGAACATTGTAACTGCTAAGGAGCAAATGGGAGACATCATGCGGGCCTCTTCATTTGCTCTAACTGAGGCAAAGTATGCTGCTGGAGAGAACATCAAGCATGTTGTGCTTGAGTCAGTCAAGTCGGCCTCAGTCCGTGTTCGGGCCCGGCAGGAAAATGTTGCTGGGGTGAAGCTCCCAAAGTTTGAACATTTCACTGATTCTGCTTCAGACACCAAGAATGACCTTACTGGCCTTGCCCGTGGTGGCCAGCAGATCCAAGTATGACATCTGAATATGCTATGCATTAACTTTTTATTTTGTAGTGTTCATTTTCAAACTAATGGAGCAATGTTATCTTTCTTTAAGTATTATTACTTGAATTGCAGAGTTTTTATTTTAGTATTATTTTGTATTAGCTGCTGATTTTCCATGAATAGGCGTAGTATGCTATATATTTCTTATGCTTTATATTCTGCCAGATAGCGTTCTGTTTCCAAGTATTTTTCATTTTAGAACATTTTTACCGACTTGAATTTAGTCAAATTTAGATCGGTGAATATTTGCATCAGACAACATAGGCTTATTTAATCTACCATGGGAACTGGTTTGGTATTGGGTAACTCGTTAGCTTGTCTATGATGCATGTGGGATAAAGATCAAGCGCTTTCTTGGTCTTTTCTTTCTTTTTGTCTTTTGGTTTGGAAAAGTAGTAAGATTTGGATATGTGGCTTTGATCAGTGTTAGTTTTACTCTAGTAGCACATCGGTTGCAAGCCTGCAAGCTAGTACCTTCAACTGGTTTAATACATTATATTCTATCAGTTAGTATCCTACATAATCTGATGGATGGTTGTTGCTTTATGTTTTTGGATTCAAATTAACTTGGTGTTTTGCCATATTTAACCAATGATCATGATAGCTAATACTGCTAATCAGCTTTTGATCTGGACTGCTGGAAGTAGTGTGCTTATATAATTTTTCTTTAAAGAAAGAACGGTTTGAAGATATACAATAAGGTGACTGTGGAAGTATGTGTATTTGGATAAATTGCTCTATCAGTGTTTCAGTAATGCAACATCATCATGATTTCTTCATTCTTAATGGGTCTCTTTAAATTGTTGTTGTGGCTAAAATAATAAGTGAGATACACTATATGATATATACGTATGTGTGTAATCTAATATAAACTTCCAACATGAGAACAGTTCCAACATTATTAGACCCGAGATTTGGTGAAAACTAGAAAATTTTGTCAAGCATGCATATCATTCAACCGTGTATTCTCCTGGTTTCTCTGTTTGAATACTGTTTTAAATTGATTCCTTTGCTCCCAGTCATGCCGTGCTGTCTGATATCAAGGCCATTGAGGTTTTGGTCGAGCTTGCATCCCTTCAGACCTCATTCCTGACCCTGGATGAAGCTATCAAGGCGACCAACCGTAGGGGTCAATGCTTTGGAGAATGTGGTGAAACCTAGACTGGAGAACACCATCAGCTATATCAAGGGTGAGCTTGATGAGCTCGAGCGTGAGGACTTCTTTCGGCTGAAGAAGATACAAGGTTACAAGAAGAGGGAGATTGAGCGGCAGCTCAAGCAGCAAAAGCAGTTTGCTGAAGAGCAATTCGCTGAGAAGATATCACTGCAGAAGGGCATCTCACTCAACGCAGCTCACAACTTGCTCGGCGCTGAGAAGGACGATGATATTATCTTTTAATTTTCGACGATTCAATCAACTGTGAACTTCTCGTATTTGCAAATTGAAGTATCAGAATTTTTGGGTTAAGGTATTCGGCGTGTCGCTCAGCAGAGTAAACTTAATGGCATACCGAATAAAGATTTCTGGCCTTTATCCTTGCAATGCCAGGAGTATATATGAACTTAAGATAAAAGATGTTTTTTTATGTATTAATTTATCCAGTGTTTCTTGCTATTTGTAGTTTAGTAAGGAATAAATGTTCATAACTATGTTCATGTATCAGACCTCTGGTTTTTGGTGAGGAAGTGTTGGCTGTATTCATTTTTCCAGGTAATAATGTATCAGTATTGTTTTTGTTCTTTTTGTTTTCAAATTACATGTGGTCTTATGCTTTATTGCTACTTTGCACCTATTTTATTAAATTAATAAAAATCTCCTTTTGTTTAATTAATAGAAATGTGTCAATAATGGAATAATTATTTTTTAAATTTTTTT
>NW_024087887.1:0-4781 GCF_009730915.1 Dioscorea cayenensis subsp. rotundata
CCTAGAGCTCATTGCAACTCTATGAGTCAGGGGTGGTGACATTATTCATTTCTCCTCTGGGACATGTATAGAGTTAGGCATAGTTGACCTTAGATTTGGGACTATGTGTAAGTTTCCATGACTCACTATTGCATTGATTAGGAAACAATAGAGTTCTTACACTTGGCGATTATCCTAGGTGAAGTATCATCCAAAGTACCCCATCTTTATCGATTGTACTTCCCCTCTCCTTACGCTCTCTTACTTGTTGCTTTTAATTTACGAGAATTGAATCAACCTTCATATCATTGATACTCCATAGCTAGAATTAAATTAAGTGTCTTCTCCCTACTCCTGTGGATTAGAGCCCGCTCACCCGGGTTATTACTTCACAAACCGTGCACTTGCGGAATATCATAGCAGGACCTTGTCAAGTTTTAGCGCCCGTTGCGGGCTAAGCGTTTAGAGATACTTTGCACTGTTTTCTTAATTGACTACATCACACATTCTATTTCATATCTTCTTATTCTATCATCGATTAAGATTTCTTTTCCTTATTTTTGGTGCGACTCAGAGTTATGACCGAAGGAATCCATCAATATTGATTAAAGGAGACCACGAGCTTGGTAAGAAAAGGAAAGACACATACGAAACGGCCTAATCCGAGTGATTTGGAAGTAGAAGGATCGCAAACATGGCGGCGAGAACAAAATGAGCAACAACATGAACACTATCAGATTATGCGAGACCTTGTTGTTGGGGACACAATCGGTATTGTGTCTCCAATTACAACTCAGAACTTGAGCTAAAGCCGGCATTCATCCATCACTGCCAGGTCCGCACAATTCAACGGTTTGGCGAGGATGAAGTCCAAGCAGTTCAGAGAGCTTCCACGAGGTGTGCGACATGCACAAAGATAAATGGTGTGACGGATGATGCTATCAAATTGAAAACCTTCATTTTCCTTAAAGGAAGCGAAGCGGTGTACACTCATTACCTGAGCATCGATCACTACATGGGAGGAGATGGTGACTTTTTCTACCGTTATTTCCCTCAGGAAAATCGACAAAGAAAACTTAGGAATGAGATGTCATCCTTTTATGCAGTTGGAATTGGAGTCTCTATTTGAGACATGGGAAGGTTCAGGAACTCTGCAAAAGTTCTATAACCGCAGTTCACAGGTGGATGATTGTTCAAACCTTCTACAATGGTTTGAACACGAGTACAAAGACAACTCTTGGATTCGTGGTGAGGTACCTTAGGTAACAAAACCCCAGCGAAACCACGTCAATTGATTGAAAATAGGGTTAAATAGCTACAGGTGGGCGCTAGGGAGAAGAAAAGGTGGCGGTCTCCATGAAATTGATCACGGTAACTTCATTGGCGGCCAAGTGGAGAGTTGAGTAAAGCTAGATCATAGCTTGAATAGGATTCAGCGTGACCAATTACACGGTTGTGGTAGAGGACATACTCCCTCGATTGCCCAATCGTCATAGGTGATGTTTCTTGATTTGAGAATGTTGACTTTGTAGGTAATGGCAGGGCGTCAAGAGATCCATCTGACACCTGAATTAGGTTGGAAGAATCATCCCAACTTTTCATGGGTAATCAAGACCACAAAGACCATGGGGCCATCGGGGTTCAACAACAACAACAAGCCCCTCAAGTGGAAAGCAATTTGACTTGGAAACCGAGAATATCGTGTTGGAGAAGCACTTCAGTTAGATTTATTCGTCGGCAAATACAAAGGTTTGAATCGAGTCGAGGCTACACACTTAAACACACACGCCTCTTCATAACCTTGAAAATCAAATTGGAGCAGTGCGAATCTCTTTCCAGAAAGCCACATGGAAGTTTACCCAACAACACCAAATCAACCTAGAGGAATATTTGGGCGATCATTAGAAGTGGTCGCGAGGGTTGAAGGAGGCTTCGGGTGAGGATCACGAGAAAGAACACGCACCCGAGGTTATAGAGGTTGAGGAGGGCAAACAAAGAGAAGAGGTGGCGCACCCCATCTTTCAAGCCAAAAATCCTTATCCTCTACAGTTGAAGAATGACGAGGGATGAGCAGATGTAAGTTTCACAGTTTGTTCAAAACAACTCCACATCAACATTCCTTTTATTGAGGCTTTGGCTCAAATGCCTAAGTATTCGAGTTCCAGAAGGACCTATTGAAACAAGAGAAGTGAGCGAGAGTGTGGTGCTTGATGCTTCATGCTCGGCGGTGTTGCAAAGACTCTTGGGAACAGAAGAGAACCGACAACTTAGGTAAAATGGCATTTGCGGATTCGAGGGGCAAGTATCCATCATGCCATATACTTTCTTCAAAAGCTAGGCTTGGGTGAGCCTAGGCCTACTCGGATGACTTTACAATTGCGAGACCCAGGCAGTCCGATGTCAGGAGACATCATTGAAACGTGCTTGTCCAAGATGGACAAGTATATTTTCCATTAACTTTGTAGTGCTAGATGTCGATGAGGATGCGGATGTACCCTGATGTAGTAGACCATTCTTGCGGACTTAAAGCATTGATTATTAGACGGCGGAGGAGCTCACATTGAGTCGGAGCGAGCCGATACCGCCTTCTTTGAAGCCATCGGCATTCTCTGATTTTGATGACACTTTGTATTTCTAGACACTCTTGAGTAAGATTGTTGATGAATATATCTCGAAATGTTTAACTGGATCCGTATGAATGTTTGTTGACAAGAGGAGGCAATGAAAATAATGATCTTGGTTCGAATAGAGAGGAAACATTTACAGGGATCTTGAAGAGGTGCTCGGAGGAGAGGGCTAGGAGGCACCAAAAGCAGCCCCAAGACTGGTGGGCGTGCATGAGCCAGGAGTTGAATGACGATTGCTGGTGGTCGAGGCACGATGGTACACCCTCTACCCTCAAGGACTTTACTCATCATGCTTTCAAGTTATAGGTGAAGGCAACCTTCATTTCCATGAACCCACAGTGGTAAGAAAGATCGTCAAAGCAGTGACGTCAACAAGCACTATCAGGAGGCAACCCAGAAGTGTTTACTTATTTTAAATCACCTTTTTAGTTTAGTTTGTTTGCATAGACAAATTGTTAAGTGTTGGTGTTCAATTGTTGAGTGCTTGTGATGCGATTTGTGTTATTTTAAAAGAATTCATTGTGTGTTTTACTTGTGAATTGGCGAAGTTTGGTCGTTTGAGTTCTATTCGTGTTTTATCTGGTAAATTTGCTTAATAAAAGTGAACTCTTGAGTGTGTGAACGTATTCGGACTGGATTGCGGGCCGCGGGTTTTCTAAGTCATCGAGAGAAAACACACCTGCGAATGAGGGAATTTTCACTTGCATGAGTGGATACTCTTTATTGTGAACTCATCCGGAAGGCACCCGGTACAGTTGCCCACATGGATGACCGCTCTGGCCACGCTTGGTGAGCCATTTCATGATCGTGTGCAGCTAGAATTTAGGCAGATTTTCCGAGAACACATGAGGGCATGGACTTCGCCTGTGGGTGACCTTAATGAACCACACATGGGGCGTGGTAATTTCCACTTGCGCCCGTCTGACTACGTGATTTACTCCCTCCCATCCCGAGAAGACACGGGCGTCACGGCTGCCCGGTGGTGGGCTTGTGAATGTCACATGGTAGGGAATTTCCGCGCAGGCGTGTGGAGACGCAATGCTCTTTCTCGGATGTCCACGGAAGCCCACGGGCGTCGGCCACGCCCTGTGGGTGGTCGGTGCTCTGAGGCGTGGATATTTCCGCGCCGCGCACAGCAAGGTCGTTCTAAGTGGGTGAGTTTTCGAGGAAGCGGCGTACATACGCGCTGTGGAGCTTTAAGTGGTATGCAGGCGTGGGGAACTCCACGGCCATGTGGATACCGCGGAAACGTCAATGATCGCATAAGATTACATTTAAAAGAGGATGATTTCTCTCCCTCCTCGCTCCTTCATACTCTCCACCTCACAAGGTCCATTGCATCGGGTTTAGTGGGATTATAGCGAAAGTTTTCCGGCCGGCTCTTCACATTTCTTACTCCTCTAGGCCGGTAAAATCCTTTTTCATCATCTTCCTTATTCAAATTCATAGTTTATTTATTAATCTGGTTAATAATGCTTCGTTTTTTCAATTGGAACAATGATTTATGTTTAGAACAAATTAGAATGTGTGAGTTGCTGTTTTTGGTTTCATTGATGCGTAAATGCGATTCTGTAGTGAATCCCTACGGGCGTCGCGGAAAGTCCACCACGGCGGTGGCCTGGATTTACGCGATATTGTTTTATCAACTTGGTGACATATTTTTGTTTAATTTGGCGGATCATGGCACCTAGGTCAAAAACAGGCGATAAAATTACGTGAGTCATCTCTCCCGGGCAGGGCATGCGATTTCACGATTCCCGAACATCAGGTCGTTATGGCGCTATCGCGACTCAGCAGACGAGACTCGATTCTGGACACGACTCTACTGCGAGATCTTGACGGGAGATGAGTTCGCGATGAGGTTGAGGACGCGCTGTTTTCGAGATGGTGGTTGCGGCGGTTGTTGTGATTAGAGCTGACCATACGAGTTTTGCCCAGAGGTGCTCTCCTCATTCGGTTTGATAAATATCTTGGCTTGACGGGTTTTGACACCATTGATTGAGTGTTTGGGCGCCGCAAAAGCAGGCATTATACGGTTTCCATACTGCGGCTTATTCGAGGCGGTGATGCAGATTGAGAGGAGTATGCCACGATTTACCTCACCGTTATCAGGAACCTTGACCTGCGAAGGCTGAGTGCTATGGTTAAGGTCAGTACTAGCCAGCGGTGTCCATT
>NW_024087888.1:0-52171 GCF_009730915.1 Dioscorea cayenensis subsp. rotundata
GTTATGTATTGCTAATATTGATTAAAGAGATCCCAAGCTTGAAAAGAACACTTGTTGAAAAAGGGAAAGGACACGTGGAAGAACAATCTAATACATTTGATTTGGAAGTTGAAGGTCGAGATAATATGGCTGCACGAGAATGAGCGAGTGAGAGGACACTCTGATTATGCTAGACCCTCAGTTTTGGGCACACAATCGAGCATTGTGTGACCCCCAATCCCCAAACCTCAAAATTTTGAGATAGGCGCCGGCATTCATCCACGTGTTGTAGCTTAATCCTCAAGTGCAGTTCGATGGTTTTGGCCGTGAGTGAGGATCCAAAGCAGGTCACATAGAGAACTTTCACCGAGGTGTGTGACATGCTCAAGATAAAGCGAGGCGTGACAGGATGCTGCCATGGGGTTGAGGAGACCTTCCCATTTTCCTCAGTGAGACCAAAGCGGTGGCTATACTCTCATTACCTAGGAGCCTTGATTACTACATGGGAGGAGATGGTGCAGAAAGCTTTCTTTCTAGCCCGTTATTTCTCTCCTCGATTGGCAAAGCTTGTATGAGATCCTACATCCTTTTCTAAGTCGGACCTGGGTCTCTATTGCGAGGACACGGAAAGGTTCAAGGAGCTCCACGAGAAAAGTGCCCACAGCTCGGATTCGCAAGTGGATGATTGCCCGCGCTTTTCTGACACGGGTTAAATCGTACAAGATAACTCTCGATCAAGCGGCGGGAGGTACCTTAGGTAGCAAGACCCACGATGAGCCTGTCCAACTTATTGATGAAATGGCTAAACACCTACCAATGGAATGCATCGAGAAAGAGAAAAGGTGAAAGCGTGTCTTCGCGAGAGAGTGCTGATAACTTCGTTGGCGGTGCAAGTGGAAAATTTGAGTAAGCAGTTAGATCTTCGAACTTCAAAAGTGATGGCGACTCGCAGTACTTGCAGACCGGGTGTGGTGGAGGGAGCACGCTCCCTCCGATTGCGATCTCTATTGGTGATGCATCTTTGCTGAGAAACGCCGATTTTGTGAGGTGCGGCATGAGGACTCAAGGAAACCGCATATGGCAATGCATACCAGTGTTAGAAGAATCATCCCACTCTCTCGTGGAGTAACCAGTCCACAAAGGCCACGGGCCAACGGGTTTCCAACAACAAGCTCCAAAGCGTGGAAAGCGGAGTTTTTGCTTTGGAAAACCACGGATGTGATTTGGAGTATAGGCTTTTGACTAGTTTGTGCAATCTTCAAATATGCAAGGTTTGAATCGATTGAGGGCTACACTTTACAATCACACACGCCTCTTTGCAGAACCTTGCCATAGATTGGAGGCGATCATGAAGTCCCTCTCGGAAGGCCACATGGAGGCTTGCCGAGCGACAATGCAGGAAGCAACCCTAGAGAGCATGTGAAGATCACTCGTGAGAAATGGTGGTCGAGGATTGAGAGATAGGGGTTCGGGTGAGGAAAGCTGCAATAGCACCGCACGAGGGTGTAGGAGGGTTGAAGAGGGTCAAGCAAAGAGAAAGAGGTGAATAGTACAAGAAGTTCTCAGAGTTATGTCAAGCAACTCCACATCAATATTCCTTTTGTCGCAGGCATTAGCTCAAAATGCCCTACGTATGTGAAAAATTCTTTAAAGACGTGTTGACTAACAAGAGGAAGTTGGATCAGAGGCTTCGTGGGATTTTAGATGCATCTTGCTCGGTGGTGTTGCAAAAAGAACATGCCGAACAAGGAAGAAAAGACCCGGAGAGCTTCACCATTCCTCGTAATATTGGCAATCTAGGTAAAGAAATGGCATTGGCGGATCTCGAGCTAACGCCAGCGTCATGCCATATACATTTCTCTTTCAAAAAGCTAGACCTTGGGCAAGCCTAGGCCCACTTGGATGACTCTCGCAATCGAGCGGACCGAGCGGTGTGACATCCGAGGGAGCATTATTGAAGAGCGATGCTTGTCATAGGTGGACAAGTATATCTCGCTGACTTTGTAGTGTGCTAGGCCGTCGATGAGGATCATGTAATGTTACCCTTTAATACTTGGGAGACCATTCATGGACTTCCAGCATTGTTGATTGACATGGTCGTCGGAGCTAACTGAGAGTCGGAGATAACAAGCTTACACATCGCCTTCTTTGGCCGCCATACTGCAGATTCTCTTTGACTTTTGATGATACTTTGTACTTTCTAGACACTACCGGGTGAGATTGTTGATGAAATACATGCTGAGGAAATGTCTCAATCTGGACCCGCATGAAGGTTTGATTGGACCAAGCAGGGAAATCAAAGAAGTAATGATGGTGGTTCGACCAAGAAGAGCTGGCTCACTCGGGATCTTGAAGGTGCTCGTGCTACGGAAGACGATGCAAAAGGCAGACACTAGAAACACTCAGGCATCGTGGAGGTGTGCTTGCGAGCGAGCGAAAGTGAACTGCTGCTTTTCTTGTGGTAGTCCCAAGCCGCATCTCTCTACTCTCAAGAGACTTTTACTCAACATGCTTTTCAAGCCATGGGTAAGAGTGTAACTTCCATCTATGAACCCCCGCGAGGTAAGACAAGGTACGCTAAGCTTAGTGACATTAAACAAAGCGCTTCTGGGAGACAACCCTTAAGTGTTTACTATTTTTCTATAGTCATAGGTTTAGTTTTGCATGAATAACTTGTTAAATGTTGGTGTCGTGCATGTTTAGATGCTTTGTGTCGTTCATTTGTGGATTTCGTGTCATCATGTGTTTTCATGTGGATTTGGCAAAAGATTTATTCGTTTGAGCTTGTTTCTCTATTGTCACTAGTAACGCTATGGCAAGAAAAGCGGGGCTCTAAATGTGTAAACATGTTCGAAGAGTCTGCAGCCACGAAAGTTCTTCACGACATCCGAGAGAAAAACGCATGGGAGTGCTTGAATTTCCCACACGCCTGTGTCAGACATGGTAGCTCATCCAGAGAGGCACGGGGCGTACTCTGTCTGAGCGACCTTTGCGATACTCCAGACGGCCGGCAGAATTACCGTCAGACCGCGTGCGTTGCTCGCAAAATCACGGAATTTTTCCCGAGAGCACACAGGGACATGCACTCACCCCTGCGGCAACCTTTAGACCAACGCACGCAAGGCAGGTATTTTTCACATGCCCGCGCATTTCGCACGATCCTCTCTGATCCTGAGAGCGCAGACAGGGCGCACTCACCGTGAGTCATCGTACTGTCCACGCTGCAGCGAATTTTCACCCGCGCAGTGAAACACTTAGTGATTTTCCCGGTAGCGCAGAGTGCACAGGGCGCAGGGCCGAGGTGCGGCTGCAGCGGGTTCTTCACGTCTGGATCCACACGCAAGGCAGTGGAAATTCCACAGCCTGGGTGGATTTCGCAGCAGCTGCTTATCCGACTTGTTTGATTGATTTCTTTAAAAATTTGCAGATATGGCACCTAGGTCAGAAGCAAAGCAGATAAACGTCCGTGGGAGTCATCCTCGAGTCCGAGGCATGAGTTTTGCTATTCACAAGCACCTGGCCCTGCTTGCGGCGCCCGGCCGAGACTTCGATTCGGGACAGACTTCAGATTCGGCATAATAGCATACTCGAGAGTTACAGCAGGGGATGAATTCTGTGAAGAGGTCGAGGACCTTGTTTTAGTAGGGGTGGAATCGATTATAGACGATCAGGAGAGCCCGAAACATTTGTGAGCTCTGCTAATCAAGGTGCCGTCGTCATTTGAGTGTCTAATAGATCATGATGAGATTCAAGAGCATGGACACCATCTAGTTCAGAGCATTTGGACATCACTACTACATGAGCATCACAGAGTTCTCGGCCCCTTGCTGGGCTGGTATGAGGGAGGCATTCACGGACACTAAGGATTATTCTCACCTACCGATCTGATTATCCCGGAGTTTTGACCCCTCGTAGAGCCTCACCGAGTGTCAGTGTGGTCGTGGGTCAAGACGAGCCGACGATGTCCAAGGGCCCCGTGCCTTTCCTCGACTGCCACTCGATATTTACACGCTCATTATGAGTAGGCTCGGTGAATGGCCGTGGTGACAGAGCACAGTGTTTTGAGCCTAGGGAGCTTTTATACTCATGTACTCGATGGCATGCAGAGCATACCGATTCATCTGGGGCACATCTGCAGTACATTCATCATCGTGGGCATTATGCTAGATCGGGAGCAACTCTTCCTGGCCTCTACATTACGAGGCTAGCCGTGGGCATGGGCCTCTTGGACACGATTCCTGGCCGAGGAGGACTTTGCAGTACTCCCTACTCCCCCGAGTCCGAGATGATGAGATTGATGGGTATGATCCGCCAAGCACGGACGGGGTATATGCCTTGGTTCTTCCCACTCGAGATGGCCGAGGATGAGGGTGATGACGTGAGGCTTCTCACCGCCTCGAGCCCTCAAATTGATGCCGATGGAGACCGACGCACCTCCGCATGACGAGGACCCCACACCCGCACATATGTTCTCACCATCTCGAGCCCATGATCGCTTTGAGAGGCTCAAGAGTGCCGTGTGGGTGATACGAGCGCAGATCGCCGAGGCACATGCGAGATAGCGAGATGCATGCAACACATGCCACATACTCATAGAGTTCATGGCTGCTTTCAACATCCATGCGAGATCCTTCATCGAGATGCTACCACACCTTTTGTCATCGCGACCAAGACCTCCCGGGCTTGCCCCTCGCATCACCATCATTACTGGACCCACCCAGCACCTTCTCGATCCGAGACTGCAAGAACAGAGAGCCAGAGCATGCACCGACACTTGACTTGCTTTTTATTTTACTTCTACTGCATTTTCTTTTTGGACTCTGTTAGTCCCTCGTAAAGGACTTTCCTTCCGAGCTTATTTTCATTTTTGTTGTCTCAAGTTGTATTTTTGCTCTATCTTATATATACTCGAAGTTTTGTTTTTTCTTTTATCGAGCCTCATCGAATCCCCTCGTATGCGCGTGTATGATCTTGTCATCATGGGAATTGAGAACTTGTCATAGACACCGGCAAGATGTTGCCACTTAGCCGTGTGTGTCTCACAAATCCGCTGGAACATAACCCCCACGGATTTAGCTCCATCAAATGCAACACTAGGAGTCCTGGGGAGTATTATTTTGATTGGTTCTCCCACATTTTTATTCCTTGATTGATATACATTATAAGTAGCTTGTATGTGTACATTGAGGTCAATGTACAACTTAAGTGTGTGTGTGTGTGGGGAGCTCATAGTGCACATATCTTTTACACTATTTTGATTGATATATATGCTCACGTAGCCAATGGCGGTTCACCTTAGTTAGCAATGACGGTATTCTTGAGTTTAAGAAAATTTTTAACATTAAATGTTCTCATGCTCTAGTTCTTGCTTGAATTTTTAGGAATTTTTGCCCGAATAACATTTTGTGCACTTCTCACTCTTTAAACTCTCTTGAAACTCCTAAAGCTATAGGTTAGAGGGACCTAGCTTTAGTTTTGTTTCTTGTATTGCTTTAAAAAAATGGAAATGGAAAAGAAACAAAGAACAAAATGTTTTTATCATTTAATTTTGCTTGTTGGGTGGAAAGAGCTACCACCCATGATGTATAAAGCTACTCTCATAAGTCAGATACTAGCTATGCCCTATCGAGAGAAAAGAGTCCTCATGGATGTGTGCAGCCACCAGCCCAGAGAGAGCTACCACCTTGAAAGTGTGAAAAGCCACCTTAGCCGCTTTGGAAAATGGCTACCTTTAGAGAATGTGTGAAGTTACTACCCTTTTTTGAAATGTTTGGTATTCTTTTGTAGACAACAAGTCCCTTTATACCTAGAACTTTTGAGGAGTATACTTTGGGTTGATCTGAGTGAGTTCACACACACTACATGACTTCGGGTTTGTTGTCCTTTTTGATTCAAGTTTTTCAGCTAGAGCATTGATTCTTCGTATTTAGTGTTGAAAATTTCTACGATTAGAATGTTGTCTTTTGCATGCTTTGCGTGAACCTAAGGCCAAGCACTCTAATAGTCCCTTTATCTATGCATAATGTTTTAATTTTTGCTCGAGGACAAGCAAAAGCTTATGTGGGGAGTTTGATAAGTATTTGAGCGATAAGAATGCGCACATTCTTCCCTTAAGATGGCATTACTTTTGTCGCTTTTTAGCACTACCACGTGTGATTTATGTACTTTTATGCAGTTGCTGTGAGGTCGATTATTTGTGAAAAAGAAGCCATTGTAGATCGCTTTTTACGATTATTTGGAGGAGATCTTGAGAAGGCTTAATCATGGAGACATGAGTCGTTTAGAATGTGTTAGAATGTATGCCAACCCTTCATGTATTCAAGCTAAGGCAGATCCGAGGGACTGAAGGCGCTACATCCCAAAGATTCGCCTTGTGCATACTTAGCAAGATCTCCACCAACATGATCGCTTATTAAAGAACCAAGACTCATCTATGACGTGAACTGCAGTCGCTTATCGCTACTCAATGATGAAAGCATGGATTCTGGAGTATTTTCGTCCCATCACATAGCAGTGTATTGTTCTACACAGGCCAAAGAAGGAGCACAGGAGCTACATGTGATTGTCTCTCACGCAGTGTACAGATCGCCAAGTAATACTCTCGTGAAGACAAGAGGATCGAGTTCCATGGTGCTAAGGATCTCCTATTACTCCTTCTTGAGCTATTATCTAGCCTAAGATCTCAAGCGATGGATTTTACTCTCCTAAATGTAATTAAAACTAAAATGATATTTGCCAACAAATTAGAGAGAACAAGCAATATGCAAGCAAGAGAATCAATGAAATGCAAAGGCCTATGGATGTGGATCCCCTTGAGGGGTTATCATGCAACATCGATGATGATCAAAAGATGCAAGGGTAAAATGGACCATGAGATTCCAAGATTACAACAACCCCAATTTCTCGGCAATTGAACCCTAATCCCATACGAACATAGATAGGAATTTCTCCCAAATCCATATCCCTATGATTGCATTAAGTACGAGGAAATCTCACTTAGGAGTAAACCTACTCTTTTTCGGATTAAACCTACAAGGAGGGCTACCAAACACCCGATTTCTGACGTGATGATACAAAGTATCCCCTTCTAATCCATTCATGATCTAATACATGCGAGCAAGTACATCTACATGCATCACTCATAAAAAGAGCTACGGATTTCTCCTTAGTGTAGCACTTAGCATGAAAAACAATGGATTAAATCTCAAAATTACCCAAACATGGAATTAACAAGTTATCATCCAACATACATGATAAAAACCCGCCAAGGTTCACCAACACCCGTGGCCTTTGGGGGTCTAGTGTGTCATCATCCCACAACAAGCAATACAAAACAAGCAAAAACATGAAACAAAGGCATAAATGACACTCCCTAGATGAAATGGCAGAGTAGGAGATGAAGAATATGTCAAATGACGCTTTCCCCACCAAAGGAGTGCCCAATGACGCTTCCTCTAGCCGTGGTCTCGCTCCCTCAAATCGTGGTAGATCTCCTTGAATGAAGTCGCCTTCTTGCCTTGAGAGTCTTGGACCTTGGGCTTGGATGATCTTCTAGCTTCCTTTCCCTTCTTCTCCTCTACAAGGTTGCCACAAGCCTCTCAAGTGTTTCCCAAAAATATGCCCAAGAAAAGTCTAGCCAAAAAGTCCCTTTTCTGCCCCTAAAAGTCGAGATATATACCTCCGGCATACATGGTCGTATGGGGTCATAGGGGTCGTATAACACTCAAAAACCCCAGATTCGCGTTCCCATACGGGTGCATACGCTCCATACGGCCCCATGATCATCGGGTTGTATGGAAATCAAGGACACTCAATCATTCCTACCGCTATAGTGCATACTGGCCTTCATAATCGGGTAGTATCAGTAGTATGAAATTCATGTTTTCTTCCTTTTCTCCCAAATGATATCTTCTTATTCTCCATGGCTTCCTTTATGCCCTACAAAGCAAATAGTAGACGATTACATAAAAAGGGCATCAAACCTCACAAAATACATGCAAAGTGAATACGATATATATATGAAAACACCTGCATTTAGACACTTATCACGGGCATGTGGAAATTCCACATGCCCGTGCGTTAATTCCACAGGCCCGTGTGGAATATCCACAGGGGCGTGTGGAATCCCGATTCCAACCCTATTTAAGGCCGATCTCAGCCCCGATTTGAGGATTCTTTTCCCCATATTTTCCCTAACTTGAGAGAGGGCTGCGACTATGGTTTTGAGATGTATTGGCTAGGGATTTGGAGAGGTTCTACAGCTCTGACATCGTCATCTCTTTGGAAGTAGGTTGGTGAGGGAGTCTCCATCGGATTGATTTGGCGAGTCGTATCATATACCGGACAAGGGGATCTTGCGACGAGTAGAGAACTCTCCACAAGACCATCGCCATGACTATCGAGGGGGGTTTTCCTATGGATTGCTTTCTTTTACATTTGATTTCATTATCGTTTGTATTGTGCTCCATGGAGAGCTAAACCCCTAGTGGGTACTTGGGTATTTGTGAACCCTAGGATGTATTAGTTTTATTGAATCTCTTTATTATGCTTTCAATTAATTGATGTTATTGTGAGTTCCAATCTTGAATGTTTGATTGTCTGAATACTCCCTTAGAGTGACACTAAGGTTGAGAGTTCATGTGGTAACCCTTGTGAGTGAGTGACACACCACGAGAGTTAGATAAAGCCTGATTGGAGAGGGTTGAGAGGGTGAGTCGAGAGGTACAGGAGCATCCCCTTTCCCCTCTGGTGTGATAGATTCTACCTCCGTTCCTCGAGTTCTTTGCGGCCATAATAGCGCGAATGAGCTAAGGGATGACCCTCCGCTGGGGCTTAGTTGCGAGTGCAACGGAGTGAAGCGTTGAGGTGATTTTAGCATCTAGGGCTTAATTGTGGTTAGGGACCTTTCTTTTGGACCAAAGGGTTATGTCTATAATTAGGAAGAGATTTATCACTTGGAATCCCCAGAGCTTAATGCAATCCTTCTACGTGTGCGAGGTTGAGAGGTTGTTCAATCTCTCCTCTAGGACATGTAGAGGATTAGGCTTGGTTAACCCTAGATTCGGGACCATGCATTAAAAGGATGTCCCTGACTCACCACTGCATTAGTTAAGAAGCATAATAGAGAGTTCTTGCACTTGAAACGATTTTCCTAGGCGGATCGATACCCGGGTACCCCATCTTTATTGATTGCCTTACCTTCTCCTTTACTTTTGCTCTCTTTTGGGTTGCTTTACTTTTGAGAATTGAATCTTGTCACACATATCATTATTCATATTTCATATAGTTAAGAAGCAAATTAAGTATTTTTATTCCCTTTTCCCTGTGGATACGATACCCCACTCACTTGGGATTTATTACTTCGACAACTCCCTGCACTTGCGGGGAGCATTGTCAACTTCTTGTACACTTTGCATGTAATTTTTTCAGAATTGATTCATGTTTCTTGCTTAATGTTGTGTTACTTGCTTTATAGGGCATGAAGAAGCCATCACTATGGCACCTGCTAGAAATCCTTGCGGTCGGCAGAGAGCCCCCATGGAGAGGCTAAAAAGCCTTGAGGGTTCCTTGTGGCCCACAAGGCATCCGCAAAAGTTCCCAGGCAAATCAAATTGACCCCCATACCACCCCCATACAGCTCGCAAGGCTCGAGGAGTCACTATCCATGCCCAACAGGCACTCTATACGGTCCACATATGACTCTCAAGGCCTGGGGGAGGTTTATATGTGTAGTTTTGTTTACATCTCTTGTGATTTTCATTTGATGGCAGACTAAACCCCCAAGGCGATAGGATGTCGGTGAATCTTGAGAGAAGGGGGGGGGAGGGCATGTATATTGGATGATTTCTTTTATTCTAATACTTTTGAGTGGCTTATGATTTAATCTATCATGTTTTCATATCCTGAATTACATATGGAGACCACTGTAGTTTTTTTTTTGAGTTAAACTTGTAGAAATAGGATGCTCACTTATACTAGATCTTGGATAGATTAAAAGGGGTTCTTTATGCCAATACACTTAGGGATTTGGGTGCTGGTAGCCCTCCGACTTTGAGGATTAAACCTAGGATTATGTTTATTCATCTTTAGAGATTTCCTTCAGTGGATTGTCTCATCCATAAGTTATTCCAATTGAAACTTATATGGGATTAGGGATTAATTACTAAGAGATTTGGGGTTAATCTATTTTAGATTTCTCTCAGTTAAAACCACCATTGTTACATTTTGTCTTCAACCTTGTGACATGAGTACCCCCAAGGGGATCTATATCATAGCCTTCTACTCCCATTGTTTTCTTGCCAACATCATCACATTAGCCCTCTTAGCCTTCATTTTAGTTTTCTTTAGTTAGTTAAATATTACTTCACCAATCGATCTTTAGGTTAGTGACACAGCCTTTGCTTCTGTACCTCAAGTGCACGGGTTGTCGAAGTAATAATTACCCTGGTGAGTGGGTAGTCGTATCCATAGGGAATAGTGATAAGAAATACTAGAATTTGCTATTTAACTATGATGAGGATGATTCGAAGGTGATGTAAGCAATATCAATGTGCAAAGAAATGAAAATAATAAGAAAGAGAGACGCAATAAAATGAGAGAAAAGACAATCGATAGAAAGTAGGGCACCCGGACATTGCTCACCCTAGGACTATTGCTTCAAGTGCAAAACTAATCATTATGTCTCCCAACTGATGTCAAATAAGTCATGTAAATCCTTAAACACGCAGTCCCAAACCTAAGGTCAATCGTGAGTATCCCTACACTATGCCCCGGAGGAGAAATCGCATAGTCTCAACACCTCACACTTTGCAAAGTTGCTTAAAGCTTTAGGGACTCCAAGTGATAACCCTATTCTCTAATCTAGATGTAATCCTTTGGTCCAGGCGAAAGACCCCTAGTCACAATTAAACCCCAACACTAAGGATTACCTCAATGCTTCACTCTGTTGCTTGTGCAACTATGCCCCAGCAGAGTTCCTCTCTTAGCACTTCACTCTATTGTGACTGCAAAAAACTCTTGGAACACAGAGGTAGGATAAATCGCATCGGAAGGGAAAGGGGACTCTCTGCTACCTCTCGACTCACCATCTCGACCCTCTCCAATCTTACTTTGTCTAACACACATGGTGTGTCACTCTGACAACGCCCCTTGCGTATGTCCTGCAAGTGCACGGGTTGTTGCAGTAATAAATCCCAGATGAGTGGGTATCGTATGCACAAGGAATAGGGAATAAAAATACTTGAATTGTTTCTTAACTAAACGAAAAGTGAATAATAGTTGTGTAACAATATGCAATGTAAACAAAAGTAAAAGAGACAAGAGAGAAGGCACAAGTAAAGAGGAGGTAAGGCAATCGATATACATGGGGTACTCGGATATTGTTCCACCTAGGACAATCGTTTCAACTACAAAAACCCTCTAATATCTTTCTAACTAATGCATTAATGAGTCATGGAGATCCTTCAATACATGATCCCAAATCTAAGGTCAACCATGCCTAACTCTATACATGTCCCGGAGAAGAAATTGAAAAATCTCTCAACCTCGCACTCGTATAGAATCGCAATGAGTTCTAGGGATTCCAAGTGATAAATCCTCTTCCTAGATGTAGACCTAAACCTTTGGTCTAGGTGCAAGGTCCCTAGTCACAATTAAGCTCTAGCTGCTAAAATCACTTCAACACTTCACTCCGTTGCCTCTGCAACTAAGCCCCAGTGGAAGGTCATCCCTTAGCCCATTCACTCTACTATGGCCACAAAGAACTTGAGGAAATGGAGGTAGGATGAATCACACCGGAGGAGAAAGGGGACGCTACGCTACCTCTCGACTCACCCTCTCAACCTCTCCAATCTAGCTTTGTCTAACTCCCGTGGTGTGCCACTCACTCACAAGGGTTACCAAGGTGAACTCTCAACCCTAGTGTCAATCTAAGGGAGCATTCAATCAATCAAGCATTCAAGATTGGAACTCAAATAAAACATCAATTAATGAAAGCATAATAACAATGTTTACTGAAACAAATACATCCTAAGGTTCACAAATCCAAGTACCCACTAGGGGGTTTAGCTCTCTATGGAGCTAGTTACAATCAATTAAATCGAATGTAAAAACAAGAAATCCATAGAAAACCCCCTCGGTAGTCGTGACGATAGTCTTGTGGAGAAACCTCTACTCGTCTAATGGTCCTTTTGTCTGGCCTAGGATACACCTAGCCGGATCGGTGCCGACGAAAGCTCTCCCACTAACCTTCTTCTAAACGAAGCGCGATGTCAGAGCCGTAGAACTTCTCCCAATCCCTGGCCAATACCTCTCCAAACCCTAACTGCCGTCCTCTCTCAAGTTGGTTAAAAGATGGAGAAAAGAATGTTGAAATCGGGGCTGAAATCGGCCTTAAATAGGCCTAGAATTGGGCATCCACACGACCCGTGTAGAATTTCCACACGCCCGTGTGGATTCTCTGGAATTTAGTTTTCTCGGTCAGCTATGAACAATACCTGCTACAATGAATTGCTACAGTGTTTGCTACAGTACCGGCCTGAAACACTCCCGAATCCATGTTCTCATTAAGGTAACGTAAACGGGCATACGTTTACGTCGTAGATCGCTTTGCTCTTTCAATAAACGGCTACATTGGTGGAGATCTTTCTATACATGCACAAGCTAGAATACTTGAATGTGAATACCTTTGTGCACGTCCAAAGTCATTGTGCTGACTTGAATATGAGGAGGTTGGCACACATTCTCGCATCTTGAACCCGACTTATGTCTTTGCATTTGCTCCTTCTCAAGATTTCCTCCAAATGGTGCATTGATAAGTGCCTGTGTGTTAAGAATGTGAAGTGTTCTTTCTTTACAATGAGCATTACTTTTATTAGGTTTAAGCGCTAATACATGTGTATTTGTGTTCTTTTTTGCGAGTAGGGTTGTGAAGCTATGTTTTTAAGAAAAAGAAGCCAAAAAGTAGATCATGAATGTACTATTTGATGAAATCTTGGAAGGAACAAACACGAAGACACAAGTTGGGCTCAAAGATGTGCGGATGTGTGCCAACCTCCATGTATTCAAGCAATTACAATGATTTGGAGGGCACAAGGGCAGCCACATTTACATATCTAGACTTGTGCATTGATAGTAAGATCTTCACCAATGAACCCATTCATTGAAAAAGTGACGCGATCTACGGTATAAACGTGTGCCCGTTTATGTTGCCTCGATGAAAAGTGGATTCGGGAGGGTTTTTGGCGGGGGAGTAATGTAGCAGATTACTGTAGCAAAACATTGTAACAATTTACTATAGCATTTATTGTTCATAGCCGGCCGAAAATCAGAATTCCAGAGAATTCACACGAGCGTATGGAAATTCTACACGCCCGTGTGGATGCCCGATTCCAGCCCTTTAAAAGCTGTGATTCAGCCCGATTTCTCCACCTTTTCCCCTATCTTTTCTTCCACCTTTCTCCATCTTTGGAGGCGCCGGTGGCTAGGGTTTGGAGAGGCTTTGGCAAGGCTTTCGAGAGGTTTGACGGCCTTCGACACCGCGTTTCCTTCGGAAGAGAGCTATTGGGGGAGCTTTCGTCGGCACCGATCTAGCGAGGTGTGCCCTAGGTTTGATGAAGGGACCTTGGAAGAAGATGCAGCCGATCCACAAGACCTTTGACACAAACACAAGGGGGTTTTCATTCATGGATTGCATCTCTTTACTTTTGATTTCATTATCTATTGTATTTTGCTCCATGGAGAGCTAAATCCCGAGTGAGTACTTGGGTATTTGTAAACCCTGGGATGTATTCATTTCATTGAATCTCTTTATTATGCTTTTAATTAATTCATGTTTATTGTGAGTTCTAATCTTGTATGCTTGATTGTATGAATACTCCCCCTAGAGTGACACTAGGGTTGAGAGTTCTTCTTGGTAACTCTTGTGAGTGAGTGACACACCATGAGAGTTAGACAAAGCTAGATTGGAGAGGGTTGAGAGGGTGAGTCAAGAGGTAGTGGAGCATCCCCTTTCCCCTCCGGTGTGATCTATCCTACCTCCATGTTCCAAGAGTTCTTTGCCGCCATAGTAGAGTGAATGTGCTAAAGGATAACCTTCCGCTGGGGCTTAGTTGCGAGTGCAACGGAGTGAAGCGTTGAAGTGATTTTAGCATCTAGGGCTTAATTGTGGCTAGGGATCTTTCACCTGGACCAAAGGGTTAGGTCTATACATAGGAATACGGTTTATAACTTGGAATCCCTAGAGCTCATTGCAATTCTATACGAGTGCGAGGTGTTGAGATTGTTCGATTTCTCCTCCGGGACATGTATAGGGTTAGGCATGGTTGACCTTAGATTTGGGACTATGCAATTAAGGATTTGCACGACTCACTATTGTATTAATTAGGAAGCATAATAGAGGTTTCTTGCACTTGAAACGATTGTCCTAGGCGGAACAATATTCAGGTACCCCATTTATCGCCGATTGCCTCCCCTATCTTTTAATTGCGCCTCCTTTATCTTTTCTTATTTTCACTTGCATTGAGTTTGTTGTCACATCACTTTCAACATATTTTCATTCTAGTTAAATAGCAATCTTGGTGGTTCTAAGCACTATTCCCTGTGGATTCGACTCCCCTCTCACCGGGGTATTATTACTTCGACACCCGTGCACTTGCGGTTTACACGCATATTCGGTCGTGTCATGCATTCACGATCTACATTGGCTTCTTTCTGTAACATTCAGCTTCACAACCCTATATGCATGAAAGTGACATAAATGCACACATATTAGAGCTAAAACCTGATAAAAGTAATGCTCATCATAAGGAAAGAACACTTCACATTCTTATCACACAACCACTTATCAAACTCCCCCACAC
Source organism: Dioscorea cayenensis subsp. rotundata (assembly GCF_009730915.1). Taxonomy (NCBI): domain Eukaryota; kingdom Viridiplantae; phylum Streptophyta; class Magnoliopsida; order Dioscoreales; family Dioscoreaceae; genus Dioscorea; species Dioscorea cayenensis. The sequence continues at coordinate 14,838 of NW_024087888.1, forward strand.
TTAAGCTTTTGCTTGTCCTCAAGCAAAAATTAAAACATTAAGGCATAAATGAAGGAAATATTGGAAGTTCTTGGCCTTATGTTCACCAAAGTATACAAAGAGAGCATTCTACAAGGAAAGTTTTAACATTAAATACAAAAAATCAATGCTCTAGCTAAAAACTTGAATAAAAAAGGATAACAAACCTGAAATCGTGTAAGTGTGTGTAAACTCACTCAAGTCAACTCAAGGTATACTATGAGATAGCTCTTTCTCTCATTAGGGCATAATTATTATCCGACTTATGAGAGTAGCTTCATACTTCATAGGTGGTAGCTTTTTCCACCCAACAAGCATAACTAAACAATGAAACTCTTCTTTTTTTTTTTTTAAATTAACAAAAGGAACAACTATAACTAGTCCTTTTAACATTAAACTTGAGTTTCCCAAAGAGTTTTAAGAGTGAGTAGTGAAACAAGTGTAAATCGGCCAAAAATTCCTAGGAATTCAAGTAAAAACTAGAGCATGAGAACATTCAATGTTAAAAACTCTCCTAAACTCAAGAATACAATCATTGCAACTAAGGTGAACCGCCATTGGTTATGTGAGCATGTATAACAATCAAACTAATATAAAAGATATGTATACTATGATACTCCCCCCACACTTAAGTTTTACATTGTCCCCAATGTACCATGCAAGCACAAAAAGAAAATAAAAGCAATCATGTATAGATGTGAGAGTGGCAATTGAAACAATACCCCCTTGACTTTGAGTGTTGTATTTGATGGAGATAAATCCTTGGGAGTATGGTTCCAACGAGTTGTGAAGCACACATGGCCCACATTGGCCGTGTCCATGACTAGTTCCCAATTCCCATACTAACAAGGCCATCTCGCACGCATACGAGGGAGTTCAAGAAAGCTCAATAAAAACAAAAACAACTCGAGTATATATAAAAGATAAGGCAATGAATACAACTTGAGACAACAAAATGAAAATGAACTCAGAAGGAAAGTCCTTTCTGAGTATACAAGTTCAACAACAAAACAAAATAAAGTAAATAAAGATATAAAGATAACGAATCAAGCGTCGGTGTCACGCTCTGGCTCTGTTGCTACTGCTGGTGCTAGATCAACAAGTGCCGGTGGAGGTGGTGATGGTGATGCTGGAGGGGCTGGAGGTTTGTCAATCAATAGCTGCCGTAACACGTTGAAACGGGCCACCATCTCGATATACTGTGCTGATTGTATCCACCGAATATTGATGACCTCAGACAACAATGCTCTCACAGTGCTCTCGAGCCTCTCAATACGATCATAGGCTCGGGAAAGGGAAATCATGCACCTTGAAGTCTCGGTCACCCTCAGTGCGGAATCCTATACTGTATCCCTTCTGCCCTCTGTTCTTTTCAGTGGGGGATGTGATAAACGCCTAAATGTACGTATTTTATACGTATTAATCTTGTATTAGTTGTGTTTATTTTAATGAATTAATGCCCGTTTAAGTATAAATTGGTTATTTCGGTGTTGCAGATCTTAAAAGAGTCGAACGAAGCTCAAAAATGCAAATTGGATGAATTCGACACCAAAAACGGCATTTTTGGGGGTTCCAGCACTATAGCAGGTACTGCGTCAATACTGTAGCAGGGTCACTATTCATGCTGTGGCCATTTGGCTGTGAGCTTCACGAGGTCCATGCGGCCGCATGGGTGCCCTCGGCACTGTAGCAGAAGTAACGTAGAAAAAACAATGTAGCAAAATCGTTGTAGATGAGTACCGTAGCACCGACATATTTTCTGGGCGAAACGGCAGTGAGCTTCACAGGCTCCATGCGCCCGCATGGAGCCCGTATGGACCTGACGGGGTATATATTGGACTGAATTTCTAGGGCAAAGGGGAGGAGGCTTTTGGAGAAAGCTTTTGGGGGAGTTCTTGGAGCCGACTTCCACCAGTTCAGAGGAGGCAAGATCATACGTTTTGGAGAAGGGGAATCAAAGGGAGAAGCTTGGTTTGGCTAGACCTTCATCGATCTCTTCTTTGGGAGCTTGTAGACGACAAGGGAAGCCGCCCCGATTGCGGCATCCGTGGAAGCTTTCCACCTCAGTTGGCTTGTCATCTCACTTCTATTGTTTGAGGGAGTTCTCTTATGCCATTTGTAGTTGTTTTCATGGACCTATTATTTGTATTTGTTTGCGTGGACGAGTAGACCCCAAGGTCACCGGATGCCGATGAACCTTGGGGTAAACTTGTGTATTTGGATGATCTTGGTGTATTGCAATTGTTGTGTGTTTGTGATTCATTCTTGGTGTATTTGATGTGTTGCTTACATGAGAACTCTGTAAACCAACTCCTAGGTTGTACTTGGTAGCGTGACCATGGCCCTTGTACTAGACACACCAAGTTTGGAAGGGATTCATGTACGAATACGCCGTGACCATCGGGTATTTTGTACCCCTCCAACATTAGGGCTAGACCAAGTCGTGTTCCGGCTCTAATTAGGGATTTCCCCCTTTGTTAATGCAATCGTATGAGGATTTGATCGAAAGAAATTCCGTATCAATACTTATACCGGATAAGGGGTCAATTGCCGTGACCATCGGGTTGATCTAATTTAGGAAATCTTTAGGTCCAAACCCTCAATTGCATGACACACTTAGCATCCTTTACACTTTAGTAGCCCCTAGGGAATCCGCATCCGTGACCATTTCTTTCCCCTGATTTTATACCCTTGCCTTATTTTAGACTCCACTTGTAGTTCTTTCATTTTAATTAATAGATTAGAGAAACCCTTCGAATCTTTCGGCTAGACAATACGGAAAGAGGAAGTAAGGGTAGATCCTTGGGCCCAGGGAATACGACCCTCTCGTTCTTGCACGAGAAGTATTACTTGACGACTCCATGCACTTGCGGATCTCGCATCAGGATGTAACCAAAATGTAAGCTCCAGCCCCATATCTGCACACTACTCCCATCATCCTAAGAGTATCGAGTCCAAGTGAAGAAGGAATGACTGTCTTTTCGGCATCATGAATAGCATCCCATAGGCCCATCCCCATAATAAGTCTAGTGACGTCGGGGCCAACAAATAATACTCCTACTCTTCCGTTATGGCCCTAGTATCGCAGATAGTCTGCCACAATATGCCCTAATTGAATAGATATGGTCGGAACTATGGAATACTGACAAGGTCCCCTTGCCTATATCCCGCAAGTGCACGGGTTTGTCGAAGTAATAATACCGGGGGAGCGGGTATCGAATCCACAGGGAGTAGAGAATAAAAATACTTAATTCGATTCTTAGCTATGTAAAAGATCAATGATAATGAGTGTGATAATGATTCAATTCTCAACAGTAAAAGCAACAAGTAAGAGAGCAAAAGTAAAGAAGGGGGGTAAGGCAATCGATAAAGATAGGGTACCCGGATAATGCTCCACCTAGGATAATTGTTTCAAGTGCAAGAACCCTCTATTATGCTTCCTAAACAATGCAATAGTGAGTCGTCGACATCCTTAATTACATAGTCCCAAATCTAAGGTCAACTATGCCTAACTCTATACACGTCCCGGAGGAGAAATCGAACAATCTCAACACCTCACAATCGCATAGAGTTGCAATGAGCTCCAAGGATTCCAAGTGATAAATCTCTTTCTTAATATAGACCTAATCCTTTGGTCCAGGTGGAAGGTCCCTAACCACAATTGAGCCCTAGATACTAAGATCACCTCAACACTTCACTCCGTTGCACGCGCAACTAAGCCCCAGAGGAAGTTCATCCCTTAGACCATTCACTCTATTATAGCCGCAAAGAACTCGAGGAACGGAGGTAGAATCTATCACGCCGGAGGGGAAAGGGGGCTCTCCTGTACCTCTCGACTCACCCTCTCAACCCTCTCCAACCTAGCTTTGTCTAACGCTCGTGGTGTGTCACTCACTCACAAGGTTACCAACAAGAACTCTCAACCCTAGTGTCACTCTAGGGGAAATGTTCATACAATCAAGCATTCAAGGTTTGAACTCGCAATAAACATCAATTTATTGAAATCATAATAAAGAGGTTCAAAGAAACAAATACATCCTAGGGTTCACAATACTCGAGTACCCACTATGGGTTTAACTCTCCATGGAGCTAAGTATAATCAAAGAAATAGAACGTAAAAGCAATGAATCCATAAAAAAACCCCCCTCGATGGTCATACTGATGGTCTTGTGGAGAGTCCTCTACTCGTCGCAAGGGATCCTTTGTCTGGCCTAGGATACACCTCGCCGGATCGGTGCCGACGAAAGCTCACCCAATAACCTTCTTCCAAACGATGCGCGATGTCAGAGCCGTAGAACCTGTCCAAAAACCTAGCCAATACCCCTCAAAACCCTAGCCGAAGCCCTCTCGCAAGTTGGGGAAAAGATGGAGAAAAAAATACCAAAATCGGGCCTGAATCGGCTTTAAATAGTGCTGGAATCGGGCGACTCCACGGGCGTGGATGCTCCACGCGCCAGTGCGGAATTTCCACATGTGCGTGGATAATTTCCACACGTGCGTGGATAATTTCCACACGCCCGTGTGGATTCTCTGAAACTGTCATTTTCGGCCGGCTGTGAACAGTAACTGATACAGTGCTTGCTACAGTACCTACTACAGTGCTATGCCAAAAATAGTCCCGAATCCACTTTTCATCGAGGTAACATAAACGGGGACACGTTTATGCCGTGGATCGCTTTGCTTCTTCAATGACGGATAAGTTGATGGAGATCTTGTTTTATGTGCATAAGTCGGAATGCTTGAGTGTGATTGCCCTTGTGCCCCTCCAAATGGTTGTCCAAACTCAAATACGGGGAGGTGGGCACACACTCTAGCATCTCGCACCCGACTTATATCTTCGCGTTTGAACCTTCGCAAGATTTCCTCCAAAATCGGTGCATTGTGATCCACATTGGCTTCTTTCCTTCATAATTGGTTTCACAACCCTACCTGCATAAAAGTAACATAAAAACACACATATTATTGTAAAAACCCGAGAAAAGTAATGCTCAACATAAGGAAAGAATGCTTCGCATTCATATCACACAAGCACTTATCAAATACAAATAAAGTAACCCCTACCGACTCAAAACACTTGTATTGTCACCCCGGCCATCCACATATCTGCTAAGGACGGTGAACAAGTACCTATAGCTCAGCTGGGACAAACATGTGGCCTTGGACACTCCCGGTTCATGCTGCCCTTGTCCGCACAAAGCTTGGTAAACTTGTTGTGGGGTCAAGATGCCAAGGTAGTCTATCAGCAAGTGTCCATACTCCTCAATATCTATGTATGTTTTGTCATATAAGCCCATTCAACTGAAAGCTCAGTGACCCTCATAGCAAAATGGCGTCCGAACGCTCTAAACTGTACGATGTCAATGAGGTCAAATCTCCAATGTGGCTGTTTGAACTCAAAAGACACCATTACCTCCAATATTAGTGGACGAAAAACTGGCTCTCGTATCGACAATATTCTCCTCCAGCTTCCTACGGCCATCAGCACATCAATCTCCCTGGGCAAGTCATCACCTCGCTGGACCTCACCTAGCACACTCAGGTCGATGAACCTAGATTATCCGAACCTAAGTCCCGATAGTCGATCGAATCGAGCCTGATGCTCAGGATTCGAGAAGTCAACATGCGCCAACTCAGGTGAAGTCTCTCTAGGACGCTTACCCCCTTGCTTCTTTGAGCGCGGTGCCATGCCTACGATGAATGATGAAGAAAACGATCAAAGAAGCTCAGAAAACCATACTGTAAAATTCCACACGGGCCTATGGAAATTACCCACGCCTGGGTGGATCTGCGGGGCGTGAAATCCGCACAGTCGCATGTTAATGCTCCAAAATTACAACTTAAAACCACGGTTAAACTCTTTCTAAACTTACATAAACTATTATAAAGTGGAAATTGCATGCAACTCAAGAATTAAGGGTAAAAGGTTTACCGATGAAATAGGTATGAAAACTTCAAATTTGGCGTCGAAATTGACTGGAAAAACCCTCAAAAACAGTGATATGTGGGCCACGAGACTGATCAAAGTCAATCTTTGAGTGATTGGAAGTGAAGAAGAAGAGAGTTCAAAAAGATTTTAAAGGAAAACATGCGGCTCTTGGAATTCTGCGCAACCACACGGGCGTGCAGAAATTACCCACGCCCATGCGCCTCCACCAGAGAGACTCATAGGGGCAAACGCATGCCCCTGTGTGCTATTGGGAAAGCACTCAACCTCTCTGAACGCAACCGCATGGCCATGTGGAAAATGCCCACGCCCGTGCGCCCGATCCATAGGGGCAGATGCACGCCCCTGTTGTTTCTCTGTCCAACCGAGAAGAATCACTAAGTGTTTCGCACGTCCATGCAAAAATTCCACACGGGCGTGGACATTCACAGGTCTAACTCACCGGGGTGATCGCATGTCCCTGTGTCTTCTTGAGATGGAGGAAAGCTCTACTGCAGAGATCCACACGGGCGTGCGGAAATTACCCACACCCGTGCGTTTATCACAAGATCGCCCACAGGGGTAAGTCCACGCCCCTGTGTGCTCTCGGGAAAAATTGCTAAGTCTGCAGGAAGACGCACGCCCTTGCAGAAATTACCCATGGGGGTGTGGAACTCATAAGGTCGTTCATAGGGGCAAGTCTACGCTCCTGTGCTTTCTCTGGATGAGCTCGCAATGTAGACCCAAGGGTGTGTGGAAAATACCCACGCCCGTGTGTTTTCTCTGGATGCTTTAGAAAACTCTACAGGCTCTGCAGAAAATTCCTGAACATGTATACACATTCAAAGCCCCGCCTACTATACTGAAAATACACCAGCTAAAAACATGAAAAAAACTCGCTCAAACGACCAAATCTTTGCCAAATACATTAACACTCACGATTGCACCAAAAATCCACTGGAAATTCACAAAGAATGCATTAAAAATATATAGACACCAATACTCGATACCTTATTCATGCAAACACTAAATTAACAACTAAGAAAACAGTAAACACTTGGGTTGCCTCCAAAGAAGCGCTTGTTTAATGTCACTAAGCTTGACGTACCTTGTCTTATTCCACGGGGGTTCATAGATGAAGGTTGCCCTCTTACCTATAGCTTGAAAGCATGAAGAGCAAAGTCTCTTAGTGGTAGAGGGAGAGTTATCGGGCTTTGTACCACCTAGTAATGTTTCATCCAACTTGTTCAATTCTCGCACATCCCCAACAGCTTTGGGGTGTTTTCGGTGGCGTCTCCTCGCCCTCTTCATCTTCTAGAGGACCTTCTTTATGATCCCTAGATTAGATAGTTAGCTTCCTTGTGGTCTTTCTGATAGAGACTTCGTAATTTGCCCCACTTGATTCTCAAGATTGTGTAAAGAAGTGGTGTGGTTGCGAAGTGTAGCCTCGACTGATTGAAACCTTGTATCTAACGATTGCAGAAACATAGTCAAGGCCTTCTCTAAATCGGTTATTCGGGTTTCCAAGCCTGAAACTCAGTTCTCCATGTTTGCGGCTTGTTTTTATTGGAAACCCACTGGTGCCATGGCCTTTTGTGGTCCTTGGTTGTTCCACGAGAAATTGGGATGATTCTTCCAACCCGGATTGTAGGTGTTGCTATATGGATTCACTTGGTTCCTCATTGCATTACCCACAAAATCGACTTTCTCCACTGAAGATGCATCAACAATAGAGATTGGGCAATTGGAGGGAGCATGTCCTCTACTGCATCCAGTGAAAGTAGTCACGACTGCCACTCTATTAGAAGTTAGAAGGTCTAACTTCTTACTCAATGATTCTACTTGAGCCGCCAATGAAGTTACTACATCTATTTCATGGAGTTCGCCATCTCTTTCTTTTCCCCGTGCATTCCACTAATAACTTTTTCATGGCCATGTCTTCTACTAACTCGTCGGGCTTCTTCCGGGTTTTTACTACCCATTGTATCTCCTCGCAAATGAAAGATCTAGCAATTGCCTTGTACTCAGATTCAACCCATTGTAGAAAGTCTGAATAATCATTCATTTGGGAAATCCGTGTTGTTGGCACCTCCGCAAAAGATACTTGAAGTGCTCCCATGTGTCAAGCAATGACTCTAACTCCATCTGCACAAACGATGATATCTCATTACGAAGATTGGCCGACTTTCCGGAGGAAAGTAACTAGCAAGAAAAGCTTCACCATCTCGCTCCAAGTCGTGATGGAGGCCTTGGGCAAAGAATGTAGCCACCGCTGGCTCTTCCCTTGAGAGAGAATGAGAAAGCCCTCATTCTAATAGCATCATCCGATACACTGTTAATCTTCAGCATATCACAAACTTCCAAGAAGTTTTCTATATGGTTATTTGGATCCTCATCGGCCAAACCATTGAACTGCGCTGATTACTGAATCATTTGGATGAATGTTGGCTTCAACTCGAAGTTCAGAGCTGTAATTAAAAAGTGATGGTCTAGCATAATTTGAAAGTGTCCTCTGTTGCTCATTCTGTTCTTGCATATTATTTGATCCTTCGACTTCTATTTTAGCTTTATTAAACGGTTCTTGTACAAGTTCTTTTCCCTTTCTTCTGAGTGTACGTTCAAGTTCAGGATCTCCTTCAATCAATATCGAAGGGTTCCCTCAGGTCATAACCAGGAGCTCCACACAAAGAAAGAAAACAAATCAGAATGATGATAGAAAAAGGAGGTGTGAAATAGAATGAATGAATAGCTAAGAAAACAAAGTGCAAAGTATTTCAAAACGCCTACTCCCCTGCAATAGTACCAAAAACTGGACAACACCCCTTGCGTATGTCCCACAAGTGCACGGGTTTGTCGAAGTAACAAATACCAGATGAGTGGGTATCGTATCCACAGGGAGTAGGGAATAAAAATACTTGAATTATTTCTTAACTAAACAAAATGTGAATAATAGTTGTGTAATAAGATGTAATGTAAACAAAAGTAAAAGAGATAAGAGACAAGAGCGAAGGCACAAGTATCTCTCAACCTTGCACTCGTATAGAATCGATGACAAGGTCCCCTTGTGTATATCCCACAAGTGCACGGGTTTGTCGATGTAATAATCTCGGGTGAGCGGGGTCGAATCCACAGGGAGTAGGGAGTAAAAACATTTAATTTCATTCTTAGCTATGTGAAAGATCAATGATAAGGAGTGTGATAATGATTCAATTCTCAACAATAAAAGCAACAAGTAAGAGAGCAAAAGTAAAGAAGGGGATAAGGCAATCGATAAAGATGGGGTACCCGGATAATGCTCCCCCTAGGATAATTGTTTCAAGTGCAAGAACCCTCTATTATGCTTCCTAATCAATGCAATGGTGAGTCATGGAAATCCTTAATTGCATAGTCCCAAATCTAAGGTCAACTATGTCTAACTCTATACATGTCCCAGAGGAGAAATCGAACAATCTCAACACCTCGCAATCAGATAGAGTTGCAATGAGCTCTAGGAATTCCAAGTGATAAATCTCTTCCTAATTATAGACCTAACCCTTTGGTCCAGTGGAAGGTCCCCTAACCACAATTAAGCCCAAGATACTAAGATCACCTCAACACTTCACCCGCTACACGCGCAACTAAGCTCCCCAGCCGGAAGTTCATCCCTTAGACCATTCACTCTATTATAGCTGCAAAGAACTCGAGGAACGGAGGTAGAATCTACCACACCGGAGGGAAAGGGACGCTCCCCTGCACCTCTCGACTCACCCTCTCAACCCTCTCCAACCTAGCTTTGTCTAACGCTCGTAGTGTGTCACTCATTCACAAGGTTACCAACAAGAACTCTCAACCCTAGTGTCACTCTAGGGGAAGCGTTCATACAATCAAGCATTCAAGGTTGGAACTCACAATAAACATCAATTTATTGAAAACATAATAAAGAGGTTCAAAGAAACAAATACATCCTAGGGTTTATAATACCCGAGTACCCACTAGGGGTTTAGCTCTCCATGGAGCTAAGTACAATCAAAGAAATAGAATATCAAAGCAATGAATCCATAATGAAATTCCCTCGATGGTCGTGCCGATGGTCTTGTGGAGAGTCCACTACTCGTCGCAAGGGATCCTTTGTCCGGCCTAGGATACACCTCGCCGAATCGGTGCCGACGAAAGCTCTCCCAATAACCTTCTTCCAAATGACGCGTGATGTCAGAGTCATAGAACTTCTCCAAAAACCTAGCCAATACCCCTCAAAACCCTAGCCGAAGAAGCCCTCTCGCAAGTTGGGGAAAAGATGGAGAAAAGAATACCAAAATTGGGACTGAATCGGCTTTAAATAGTGCTGGAATCGGGTGACTCCACGGGCGTGGATGCTCCATACGCCCGTGCGGAATTTCCACACGGGAGTGGATAATTTCCACACGCCCGTATGGATTCTCTCGCTTCTCCGGTTTCTCGCAGCTATGAATAGTGCTGCTACAGTGTATACTACAATGTTGCTATAGTGCTCTGCTATAATATTCGACCTGAATAGCTTCCCAATTCCATACTTTCATCGGTGTAACGGAAATGGGCACACGTTCACGTCGTGGATCACTTGCTTCTTCAATGGTGTACACGTTGGTGGAACTCTTGTTCTATGTGCATAAGTCGAATGCTCGAGTGTGACCGCCTGCGTGCTCCTCCAAATGGATGTGCCAACTCGTATACGAGGAGGTTGGCACACATTCTAGCATCTCACATCGACTCTATATCTTTGCGCTTTGAACTTTAGCAAGATTTCCTCCAAAAATCGGTGCATTGTGATCCACATTGGCCTATTTCCTTCATACTCGTCCCTCACAACCCTACCTCGCATAAGAGTAACATAAAAAAACACATATTAGTGTAAAAACCCGAGAAAAGTAATGCTCAACATAAGGAATGAACGCTCAGATTCAGTATCGCACAAGCACTTATCAAATTCCCCCACACTTAAGCTTTTGCTTGTCCGCAAGCAAAAATTAAAAACGTTATGTGCATCAATGAAGAAGATATTGGAAGTGCTTGGCCTTAGGTTCACCAAAGTATATAAAGAGAGCATTCTACAAGTAAGGGAGATTCCAACACTAAATACGAAAAATCAATGCTCTAGCTAAAAACTTGAATAAAAAAGGAAACAAAAACCCAAAATCGTGGTACATGTGTGAACTCACTCAAAAAAATAACCCATGGTATACTCCTCAAAGTTCTAAGTATAAGGGACTTATTTATCTACAAAAGTGACAACAATTTCAAAGATGGTAGTAGCTTCACACATCCTCTAAGGTAGCCCTTTCCAAAGCGGCCGCTAAGGTGGCTTTCACACTTTCAAGGTGGTAGCTCTTTTATATCGGAGTGGTAGCTTTCACCCTCCCATGAGATAGCTCTTTCTCCTCATTAGGGCATAGCTGGTATCCCGACTTATGAGAGTAGCTTCATACTACATAGGTGGTAGCTCTTTCCACCCAACAAGCAAATAATAAAAACTATTTTTGTTCTTTTCTTTTCATTTTCCATAAGAATTTAGCACAAGAAAATAAACCTAACTAGTCCCTTTAACATCGAACATGAGTTTCCAATAGAGTTCAAAGAGTGAGTAGTGCACTAAGTATTAAATTGGGCAAAAAAATTTCCTAGAAATTCAAGCAAGAACTAGAGCATGAAAACATTCAATGTTAGAAATTCTCCTAAACTCAAGAATACAATCATTGCAACTAAGGTGAACCGCCATTGGCTATGTGAGCATATATCAATCAAGAATAATAGATAAGATGTGTGCACTATGAAACTCTCCCTCCCACACTTAAGTTGTACATTGTCCCCAATGTACACATTCAAGCTCACTCAAAATATAAATCATTCAAAACCAAATGTGGGAGAAGCAATCAAAATAATGCTCCCCTGACTCCTAGTGTGACGTTTGATGAATCTAGTTCGTTGGGAGGAGGGTTCCAACGGGTTGTGAAGCTTACACGGCCAAGTACCTCAGTACCTTGGCCGTGCCCATGACTAAGTCTCCATTCCCAAGAAAACAAGACCATCTGCACACATACACGAGGGGGTTCAGTGAAGCTCAATAAAGACAAAATAAATCGAGTGTATATAAAGGATAAAATAATGAATACAACTCGATGATGCAAAATGAAAATAAACTCAGAAGGGAAATCTTTTCTGAGTGAAAAAAGTCTAAAAACAGGAAAAATAAAATAAAATGCAAGAAAGTAAAGGAAAAATCAAGTGTCAGTGTCGCTCTCAGGCTCCTTTGCTGCTGCTGCTGGTGAAGCACATAGTGGGTCTACCGGTGCCGGGTATAGGATGGAGGTGCTAGAGGAACTGAAGGTCTGGATCTCAATAGATCTCATAGAAAGTCGAACCGGGCCATAAGATCTGTGTACTGAGCCGACTGCATAACCCGGAGCTCCACTACCTCAGTCTGAATCGCTCTCACATCGGTCTCCAGCCTCTCAATACGATCATAAGCTCGAGTACCCGATGCTACAGAAGGTATGGGGAATCACTGGACATCCCCCGCAAAGATCTCCCTCGCCTCCCCGGTGGTTTCTCGCAGAGTCGAGCAAGAATATAGACTCCTGGCCCAAACCTCCGTACCAACCCCATCATCCTGATAGTATCAAACGCAAGAGAGGTAGACACAACTGTCCTCTAAGCACCACGTAAGGCATCTCCCAAACCCATTCCCAAAATAAGTCTGGTGATATAGGGGCCAGCAAACAATAAACTCACTCTCGTCGAATGACCCTGGTACTACAAAATATCCGCCAGTATGCATCCCAAGTGAAGTGGTACATTGCTGGCCATGGAGTACAAAAAGAGCAAATCCACTTTTGGTCAAAGCAACTGTGTTATCTCGCTCGACTGCCACGGACTCGCCGATAATCAAGGCAAATATCGTAGATGAACCGGGATAAGCTAGAGGCCTTTAACAACCCCGGTTCATACTCCCTGTGGCCACACAAAATCCAATACGCATGATATGGAGTTACGTGACATCGAAAAATCCGCTTAATCGCCCATACTCCACTCAGCACTCGTAGCGTTTACATTGTACAAGCCTGTCCGAATCACGAACTCAGTGAATTTCATGGAGAATGGATGTCCTAATGCTCGAAACTGTATCGCCTCCGTGGTATCAAATCTCCCGTGCATTAAATGAAACTCAAAAGACGCAAAAACCTCTACCATCAATGCACGGTAAGCTGGATCACTGATCGTCAGCAGCCTCCTCCAGCTTCCCACCGCTAGCATCTCATCAATTTCATTAGTCACCTCATCACCCTGCTGAATGTCTTTCAGCAGTTGCAAATGTATGAAACAAGTCTCGCCCAAAACCCGAAAAGGCCGAAGTCTCTCGAATCGAGCTTGATGCTCTGGGGTTTGAAAAATTCCATGTGTAATGGCTCGGGTGGTGTGAGTCCCGAGACGCTTCACTTCATTTTTCTTTACGCGAGCGGTCATATCTGTAGTACAAAAGAAGAAAACGATCAAAGAATCTCAAAAGCAATATATCGCGAATTCCACACTGGGCTCATGGAAATTACCCACGCCTGTGGATCTGCTGTATGCTCAAGCTCCCACACGGGTGCACAACCACTCTCAAAATTTGATTTAACACCAATTCTAAACGCTTCCTAAACATATACCATGCATGGAAATTCGCAATCAAAGATATTTAATCTATGAAAAACAAGAGTTGGCGAAGAAAAGAGGATGAAAAGGTTACCAAAGAAATATTGTGAAAACTTTGAAAACTCTGAAAATCGGTATGATACGTAAAGCAAAATCCTCCCAAAACAATGATGAACGGTCGAACAGATGATAAGAATTCATTCTCTGGCGACTGGAAATGAAGAATGAGACGAATCACAAGAGTTTTAAGGAAAAAAAATCGCGTCTCTTGGAATTCTGTGCATCCACACGGGCGTGTGGAAATTCCCCACGCCCATGCGCCTAACTTCAAGAGCACCACAGGGGCGTACACACGTCCCTGTGCTCTCTCGGGAAAGTGCACCTTTGACTCTGACCGCTCATGCACGGGCATGTGGAAAATACCCATGCCCGTGCATCTGACCGTGCATCCGACCCACAGGAGAAGACGCACGCCCTTGCGACTTCTGTGGTCATCCGAGAAAGATACCAAGTGTTATACACGCCAGTGTGAAAAATCCCCACGGGCGTGGACATTCACATGCCCAATTCACGTGGGACAACCGCACGCCCCGTGTTTTTCTGGGATGGAGAGAACTCTCTGCAGGGTTTCACACGGGCGCAGTGGAAATTACCCACGCCCGCAGCGTGAGTTCACAAAGTCGCTCACAGGGCGAGTCCACCCGTGTGCCTCGGAAAAATCGCCCAACTCGCAGAATTCACACGCCCGTGCGGAAATTACCTATGGGCGTGTGACAGTCGCATGGTCGTTCACAGTGGATGCCGTACTCCCCTGTGCCTTCTCTGGATGAGCTCGCAATATACACCCACGGGCGTGTGGAAATTCCACACGCCCGTGTGTTTTCTCTGGATGGCTTAGAAAAATCTACAGGCTCTGTAGAAAATTTCTGAACATGCTTACACACTCAAAGCCTGCCCTATCATGCAAATTTTACCAGTGAAAAACACAAGATAGAGCTCACACGACCAAACTTCGCCCATTCTACATGAAAACACACGATTAAAAAAAACTCAAAGTTCACAAGGAAATCTCAGCACAAACATCTAATAGATTAAAACACCAACACATAACAAAGAATTAATGCAAACAACTAAACTAAAAGCTAAGAAAACAGTGAACACTTGGGTTGCCTCCCAAGAAGCACTTGTTTAACGTCACTAAGCTTGACGTACCTTGCTTTACCTCATGGGGGTTCATGGAGGAAGAATACTTCTCTACTGTCATTGCAAATCTCTCCGCCATAGTATGGTTTCAGCCTATGTCCATTCACTTTGAATGTGCCCTTCTCCGGATGGTTAATCTCAATGGCTCCATGGGGTGAATTTCGGTTATGATATATGGACCAGACCATCTCGATTTGAGTTTCCCCGGAAATAAATGTAGACGAGAGTTAAACAGTAACACCCGATCGCCTGCTTTGAAGTCCTTTGGCATCTTAATATGCTTGTCATGCCACTTCCGAATTCTCTCCTTGTATATCCTTGCATTCTCATATGCTTTCATCCTCCATTCGTCTAACTTGTTGAGATGTAACATTCGTTGCCCTGCAGATTTGCGCAAATCAAAATTCATCACTTTAATTGCCCAATATGCTTTGTGCTCTAATTCCACCGGTAAATGACAAGATTTTCCATACACTAAATTATAGGGGGTGGTCCCTATTAGAGTTTTATATGTTGTTCTATGAGCCTAAAGTGTATCATCCAATCGTTCGGACTAGTCTTGTTTCCCTTGTTCCACTGATTTGGTTAATATTCTCTTGAGCTCTCTATTTGTGACCTCCACTTGCCCACTTGTTTGCGGATGATAAGGAGTAGCTAGACGATGATGAACCCCATAGCGTTTTAATACTTTCGCCAGTTGTGTATTACAGAAATGGGTTCCCCGATCGCTGATAATGATCCTTGGAGTTCCAAAGCCGGTAAATAGCTTCTTCAAAAACTTCACCACAGTTCGCGCATCATTAGTTTTAAGAGCTTGGGCTTCCACCCACTTGGAAACATAGTCAACTGCCACCATAATGTATTGATTTCCATTGGACTTCGGAAATGGTCCCATAAAATCAATTCCCCAAACATCAAATACCTCACAGAATTGCATGGGATTTTGAGGCATCTCGTCCCTTCGCGATAAATTTCCAGCCCTTTGACAACTATCACATCGTAAAACAAACTGATGAACATCTTGGAATAAGGTTGGCCAATAGAACCCAGCGGCTAAAACCTTCTCTGCAGTTCGATTTGAAGCATAATGCCCCCCTACTGCGCCTGAGTAACAATGCGCAATGATGTTCCAACCTTCCTCTCTAGTAATGCACCTTCGAACCACCTGATCTGCACAAATACGGAACAAGTAAGGATCTTCCCAGAAAAAGTTCTTAAGGTCACTGAAAAATTTCTTCTTCTGCTGAAAGCTTAGACCCCCTTCAGTACTCGTCCTAATAGATAATTCGCAAAAATCATGCGAACCATGGAACATCTTTTCGATTCTAATTCCTCGCACCGCATACAAGTGCTCTTGAGGGAAAAAATCATTAATTTCGTGGTTTACCGGTTCTTGCCCCTCACAACCTTCTAGTCTCGATAGATGGTCGGAAACCACATTCTCTGTCCCCTTTTTATCTTTTGATTTCCATATCGAATTCTTGCAACAACAATATCCACCGAATCAATCTCGGCCAGCATCCGCCTTTGTTCATGAGATAACGGAGTGCGTAATGATCTCGTGAACACGGTGACATTAGATAGGATAAGATATGGTCTCGAATTTATCAAAGCATACACTCATCGCTAATAATTCCTTTTCAGTAGTGGTGTAATTCTCTTGTGCACTTGTGAGAGTTTTGCTACCATAATAGATCGGTTGAAATTGCTTATTTCTTCTTTGACCCAAAACCGCTCCCACTGCATAATTACTAGCATCACACATCACTTCGAACGGCTCATCCCACTTTGGTGTTGTCAGGATTGGTGCTTGCACTAACTTCTCTTTCAACACATTGAATACATTTAGACAGTCGTTTCCAAAGTTAAAAGGGGTATCCTTCTCCAGAGTTTGGTCAACGGTTGGGAGATTTTCGAAAAGTCCTTAATAAACCTTCTGTAAAAACCTGCATGACCCAAGAAACTGCGGATCCCCTTTACATTCAGTAGGTGGAGGAAGCTTGTCAATTATCTCAATCTTCGCCTTTATCCACCTCCATACCGCCTGGAAATCTTATGTCCAAGGACAATGCCTTCTTGCACCATAAAGTGACACTTCTCCCGCTAAGGATGAGATTCGTCTCTTCACATCTCACTAATACTCTTTCCAAATTGTTTAAGCAAGCATCGAAAGAGTCCCTCGAACACCGAAAAAAATTATCCATGAAAACTTCCATAATATCTTCGAGAAAGTCTTCAAAATGGCCGTCATGCAGATACTGAAATGTTGCGTAGGGCGTTACACAACCCGAAAGGCATTCTTCTATAAGCAAAGGTACCATAAGGGTAAGTAAATGTGGTTTTCTCCTGATCTTCTGGGGCTATTGGAATTTGAAAGTATCCCGACATGCCATCAAGGAAAAAGTAGAATTGATGTCCCGCTAGTCATTCCAACATTTGGTCAATAAATGCAAAGGAAAGTGATCTTTTCGAGTGACATCATTCAGTCTCCTATAGTCAATGCAAACTCGCCAACCAAGAATCGTCCTAGTGGGGATTAACTCATTCTTTTCATTCGTCACCACTGTCATTCCTCCCTTTTTCGGGACAACTTGGGTTAGGCTCACCCACTTGCTATCTGATATGGGATAGATGATTCCCGCATCCAAAAGTTTTTATTACTTCCGCCTTTAACAACTTCTTTTTCATATTCGGGTTCAATCTTCACCGAGGTTGGATCACGATTTGTAGTCATCCTCCATTACGATCTTATGAGTGCGTAATGATGGGTTTATACCCCTAATATCGGAGATCTTCCATGCAATAGCAGATTTGTGTTTCTTCAACATTCTAACAAGCTTATCCTTTTGCTCCACAGACAAGTTTGAAGCTAAAATCACAGGAAGTTTAGAGTCCTCCAATAAGAATGCATATTCCAAATGTGTTGGAAGAGTTTCAAGCTCAAGTTCTGGTGGTTCAACAATTGATGGGTGCAAGCTACCCTCTTTCAATTCATCAATCTCCTCGAAAACATTTGCCTCATGTTTGCAGTTATTCTCCTCCTCTTCTAACTGAGTACCTATCTCTTTACAATCTACAACAGATATCAACGTGTCCATTCCACAGAGTTCTACTTTTGAAATAGCAACCCCAACTGAAAAGAGTTCCTGCCTCTGATCTTAATAGGAAGAATCAAACTAAGCAAGTATTCTTTCTACACTTTCCTCCAAATGGTCACTCGTTGACGCCGAAGTGGATTCCTCAAACTGCTTTATCACATTATCTAATTCACTATTTTACCCTTGAATCCTGGCGATGTACTCTTCAACCGATTCTTCTACTAGCTGTTGAGTTGTACACTGCTCATGGTGAGAAGGACACAGTATGTCATACCATGCAATCGTGTGAACTTTCTGCTCCACGTGTTCAACCATTCTCGCGATAGTGCCAAATGATTCAAACATGTTAATCATTTCCTATATAAAAATAATAAGGAAACGTCAGAACAATGATAGAATGAGAAGATATGAAACAGAATGTATGGTGAAATACCTAAGAAAACAAAGTGCAAAGTATCTCTAAACGTCTACTCCCCAGTAACGGCGCCAAAAACTTGACAAGGTCCCCTTGCGTATATCTCGCAAGTGCACGGGTTTGTCGAAGTAATAATCCCGGGTGAGCGGGGTCGAATCCACAGGGAGTAGGGAGTAAAAACACTTAATTTGATTCTTAGCTATGTGAAAGATCAATGATAAGGAGTGTGATAATGATTCAATTCTCAACAATAAAAGCAACAAGTAAGAGAGCAAAAGTAAAGAAGGGGATAAGGCAATCGATAAAGATGGGGTACCCGGATAATGCTCCGCCTAGGATAATTGTTTCAAGTGCAAGAACCCTCTATTATGCTTCCGAATCAATGCAATGGTGAGTCGTGGAAATCCTTAATTACATAGTCCCAAATCTAAGGTCAACTATGTCTAACTCTATAAATGTCCCGGAGGAAAAATCGAACAATCTCAACACCTCGCACTCATATAGAGTTGCAATGAGCTCTAGGAATTCCAAGTGATAAATCTCTTCCTAATTATAGACCTAACCCTTTGGTCCAGGTGGAAGGTTCCTAACCACAATTAAGCCCTAGATACTAAGATCACCTCAACGCTTCACTCCGTTGCACGCGCAACTAAGCCCCAGCGGAAGTTCATCCCTTAGACCATTCAATCTATTATAGCCGCAAAGAACTCGAGGAACGGAGGTAGAATCTACCACACCAGAGGGGAAAGGGGACGCTCTTGTACCTCTCGACTCACCCTCTCAACCCTCTCCAACCTAGCTTTGTCTAACGTTCGTAGTGTGTCACTCACTCACAAGGTTACCAACAAGAACTCTAAACCCTAGTGTCACTCTAGGGGAAACGTTCATACAATCAAGCATTCAAGGTTGGAACTCACAATAAACATCAATTTATTGAAAACATAATAAAGAGGTTCAAAGAAACAAATACACCCTAGGGTTCACAATACCCGAGTACCCACTAAGGGTTTAGCTCTCCATGGAGCTAAGTACAATCAAAGAAATAGAATGTAAAAGCAATGAATCCATAAAGAAACCCCCTCGATAGTCGTGTCGATGGTCTTATGGAGAGTCCTCTACTTGTCGCAAGGGATCCTTTGTTCGGCATAGGATAGACCTCGCCGGATCGGTGCCGACGAAAGCTCTCCCAATAACCTTATTCCAAACAACGCGCGATGTCGGAGCCGTAGAACCTCTCCAAAAACCTAGCCAATACCCCTCAAAACCCTAGCTGAAGAAGCCCTCTCCCAAGTTGGAGAAAAGAATAACAAAATCGGGGCTGAATCGGCTTTAAATAGGGCTGGAATCAGGTGACTCCACGGGCGTGGATGCTCCACGCGCCAGTGCGGAATTTCCACACGGGAGTGGATAATTTCCATACGCCCGTATGGATTCTCTGTTTCTCTGGTTTCTCGGCCGGCTGTGAACAGTGCTGCTAGAATACATACTACAATGTTGCTACAATGCTCTGCTACAGTATTCGACCTGAATAGCTTCCCAATTCCATACTTTCATTGGGGTAACGCAAACGGGCACACGTTCACATCGTGGATCACTTGCTTCTTCAATGGTGTACACGTTGGTGAAACTCTTGTTCTATGTGCATAAGTCAGAATGCTCGAGTGTGACTGCCTCTGTGCCCCTCCAAATGGATGTGCCAACTTGAATATGAGGAGCTTGGCACAAATTCTAGTATCTCACATCGACCTATATCTTTGCGTTTGAACCTTAGCAAGATTTCATCCAAAATCGGTGCATTGTGATCCACATTGGCATATTCCCTTCATACTCGGCCTCACAACCCTACCTGCATAAGAGTAACATAAAAACACACATATTAGTGTAAAAACCCGAGAAAAGTAATGCTCAACATAAGGAATGAACGCTTCATATTCGTATCGCACAAGCACTTATCAATCGCAATGAGTTCTAGGGATTCCAAGTGATAAATCCTCTTCATAGATGTAGACCTAATCCTTTGGTCTAAGTGAAAGGTCCTAGTCACAATTAAGCCCTAGGTGCTAAAATTATTTCAATACTTCACTCCGTTGCCTCTGCAACTAAGCCCCAGCGGAAGTCATCCCTTATCCCATTCACTCTACTATGACCACAAAGAACTTAAGGAAATAGAGGTAGGATGAATCACACTAGAGGAGAAAGGGGATGCTCCACTACCTCTCGATTCACCCTCTCAACCATCTACAATCTAGCTTTGTTTAACTCCGGTGGTGTGTCACTCACTCACAAGGGTTACCAAGGTGAACTCTCAACCCTAGTGTCACACTAAGGGAGCATTGAATCAATCAAGCATTCAAGATTTTAACTCAAATAAAACATCAATTAATGAAAGCATAATAACAAGGTTTAATGAAACAAATACATCTTAGGGTTCACAAATCCAAGTACCTACTAAGGGGTTTAGCTCTCCATGGAGCTAGTTACAATTAATGAAATTGAATTTAAAAACAAGCAATCCATAGAAAACCCCCTCGGTAGTCATGACGATGGTCTTGTGGAGAAGCCTCTACTCTTCCAAGGGTCCCTTTATCCTCCCTAGGATACACCTCGCCGAACCGGTGACTATGAAAGCTCTCCCACTAACCTTCTTCTAAACGGAGCATGATGTTAGAGCCGTAGAACCTCTCCCAATCCCTAGCCAATACCTCTCCAAACCCTAGCTGCCGCCCTCTCTCAAGTTGGGGAAAAGATGGAGAAAAGAATGTTGAAATCGGGGCTGAAATCGGCCTTAAATAGGGCTGGAATCGGGCATCCACATGCCCTTGTGGATTCTCCACATGGCCTGTGTAGATTCTTTGAAATTCACTTTTCTCAGCCGATTGTGAAGAGTACCTGCTACAATGAATTGCTATAGTGTTTGCTACGGTATCTGCTACAGTACCGTCCTGAAATACTCCCGAATCTATGTTCTCATCAAGGTAACGTAAATGGGCACACATTTATGTCATAGATCGCTTTGCTCTTTTAATAAACAGCTACATCTGTGGAGATTTTGCTATACATGCACAAGCCAGAATACTTGAATGTGACTGCCTGTGTGCCCCTCCAAGTCATTGTGCTAACTTGAATACGAGGAGTTTGGCACAGATTCTTACATCTTGAATCTGACTTGCGTCTTCGCGTTTGCTCCTTCTGAAGATTTCCTCCAAATGGTGCATTTACGATCTACATTGGCTTCTTTCTCTAAAATTCAGCTTCACAACCTTGTATGCATGAAAGTAACATAAATGCACACATATTAGCACTAAAACCTTATAAAAGTAATGTTCATCATAAGGAAAGAACACTTCGTATTCTTATCACACAAGCACTTATCACACTCACTCATAAGGATTACCAATGTACACTCTCAACCCTAGTGTCACACTAAGGGAAAGTCCATTCAACAAGCATTCAAGATTGGAACTCAATTAAAACATCAATTAGAGGAAACATATTAAAAGGTCAATGAAATAAAATCATCCAAGGGTTTACAAGTCCAATCACCCACTAGGTATTTAGCTCTCCATGGAGCAAGATACAATCAATAATGAAATCAAAAGTAAAAACATGCAATCCTTAAGTAAAACCCCCTTGTAGTCTGTATCGATGGTCTTGTGGAGTAGCCTCGTCTTCTACAAGGTTTCCCTCGTCAAGCCTAGGGCACACCTCGCCGAATCGATGCCAAAGAAAGCTCCCCCAATAACTATCTTCCAAAGGAACGCGGTGTTAAAAGCCGTAGAACCACTCCAAAACCCTTGCACAAGACTCTCCAAACACTAGCCGCGAGCGTATAGAAAAATGGGGAAAAGATGGGAAAAAGATTCTCAAAGGATTCTGAAATCGTGACTTAAATAGGGTTAGAATCGGGCATCCACACGGGTGTGTAGAAATTCTACACGTCCATGTGAATCTCTAGGAAACTGATTTTCCATTGTCTGTAGACAATAACTACTACAGTGATTTACTAAAGTAGACTTCTATAGTACTCGGCCAAAATGCTCCTGAATCCAAAATTTTCATCGAGGCCACATGAACGGGCACACATCCATGCACTGGATCGCATTGCATCTTCAATAAAAGTCACATTGATGAAGGTCTTGCTAGTGTTGTATAAGTCAAAACAAATGAGCTTGACTTCCTTTGTACCCCTCGAATTTGCATGTTCACTCGAGCACAACGGAGGTTGGCACACACTCACATGTCTTTGAGCACAACTAGTGTCTTCACATTTGTTTACTCCAAGATTTCGTCAACAAAGTGCATCCATGATCTACTTTGGCTCCTTTATTTCACTATTGTCTCTACAACTCTATATGCACAAAAGTAACATAAATACACATGTATGAGCGATAATACACAAGCACTTATCAGTTAGAAATAAGGCGACATAGGAGTAATAGTAGATCCCGTACACTTGAGGGTAACCATCAAGTTTTAGGCGCCATTGTCACGGAATCCTAAAAGAATTCTTGGAAACTTTTAGCCTATTACTTTAACCATCTGTTTGTTTTATTTTTCTCTTAATCTTAACTCTCATTTATTCAATTAGTTTTTTCAAGAAACTGTGCATGATCCGAGTGTATATGTCAAGCTTGATTAGGAGCATGATTTTATGGATAACTGCTATTTAGTCATTCAATTTTGTATCATAGGTCAAGAAACGCACAACAAGAGCCAAAATAAGCAAATCAAGAATAAAAAGGTGAAAAAAATTTACAAATAGAGATATATGGGCAAGGTACACACCCATGTAAACTTTGGTTGAGTACTACTCAGAGAAGAACACACCGTGTGATCATCCACAGACTTACTAATTATCCATATACCAAAAAGAATATAGTCATGTAGATGAAGAACACACCTGTGTACATTTGAAGAGTTGCAGAGCGTACCCAGATGAAACCACAAGCAGAAGAAGGATACAGAAGAAGTCGCTACAGTGAAGTAAAGACTTAAGAGTTTCATGGCTAGATGAAGAACTTCATGGCTGTGTACATCCACCTGTATACATTGGGATTTCAAGATTTTGGGCTTTTCTTGGGAGTTGTGGCAATGCCCTTGTGTATGTCCCGCAAGTGCACAGGTTTGTAGAAGTAATAAAATCCCATATGAGTGGGGTATCATATCCACATGGAGTAGGGAATAAAAATAGTTAAATTATTTCTTAACTAAGTGAAAGATGAACAGTGATATGTGTGACAAGATGTAAAATAAAAAAAGTAAAAGAACAAGAAAGAGAGCACAAGGAAAGGAGAAGGTTAGGCAATCGATATAAATAGGGTACCCGGGTATTGTTCCGCCTAGGACAATCATTTCAAGCGCAAGAACCCTCTATTATACTTCCTAACTGATGCAATAATGAGTCGTGGAGATCCTTAAATACATGGTCCCAAATCTAAGGTCAACCATGCCTAACTCTATACATATCCCGGAGGAGAAATTGAATAACCTCTCAACCTCGCTACTCGTGATAGAATTGCAATGAGTTCTAGGGATTCCAAGTGATAAATCCTCTTCCTAGATGTAGACCTAACCCTTTGGTCCAGGTGGAAGGTCCCTAGCCACAATTAAGTCCTAGGTGCTAAAATCACTTCAACGCTTCACTCCGTTGCACTCGCAACTAAGCACCAGCAAAAGGTCATCCTTTAGTCCATTCACTCTACTATGACCGCAAAAAACTTGAGTAAATAGAGATAGAATAAATTAGACCGAAAGGGAAAGGGGACGCTCCGCTACCTCTTGACTCACCCTCTCAACCTCTCCAATCTTGCTTTGTCTAACTCTCGTGGTGTGTCACTCACTCAGAAGGGTTACCAACAAGAACTCTCAACCCTAGTGTCATTCTAAGGGAGTATTCATACAATCAAGCATTCAAGATTGGAACTCAAATAAAACATCAATTAATTGAAAGCATAATAAAGAGGTTCAATGAAACGAATACATCCTAGGGTTCACAAATACCCAAGTACCCACTAGGGGTTTAGCTTTCCATGGAGCTAATTAAAATCAATAAAATCAAATGTAAAAGCAAATAATCCATAGAAAACCCCCTCGATAGTCATGGCGATGGTCTTATGGAGAGTCCTCTACTCGTCTAAGGATCCCTTTGTCCGGCCTAGGATACACCTCACCGGATCGGTGCCGATGATAGTTTTCCCACTAACCTTCTTCAAAACGGAGCGCGATGTCGTAGCCGTAGAACATCTCCAAATCCATAGCCAATACCTCTCCAAACCCTAGCCGCAGGCCTCTGTCAAGTTGGGAAAAAGATGGAGAAAAGCATCCTGAAATCGGGGCTGAAATCGGTATTAAATAGGGATGGAATCAGGAATCCAGACGCCCATGTGGGCACCCCTGTGGATTTTTCACACGGGCGTGTGGAATTTCCACATGCCCGTGTGGATTCTCTATTTTACTCCTTATTTGGCCAGTTGTGAACAGTACCTGTTACATTGTTTTGCTACAGTGTTTGCTATAGTGCCGTACTACATACCAGCCCGAAACACTCCTGAGTCCATGCTTTCATCGAGGTAAAATAAACGGGCACACGTTTACATCATAGATTGCTTTGCTTCTTCAATAACGGACATGTTGGTGGAGATCTTGCTATACATGCACAAACCGGTAATGCTTGAATGTAACTGCCCTTGTGCCCCTCCAAATCATTGTACTCACTTGAATAAGTGGAGATTGGCACACATTCCCTCATTTGAAACCCGATTTATGTCTTCGGGTTTGAACCTTCTTAAGATTTCCTCCAATTGGTGAATTTACGATCCACATTGGCTTCTTTCTCTAATATTCGGCGTCACAACCCTATCTGCATGAAAGTAACATAAATACACACATATTAACGTTAAAACCCGATAAAAGTAATGGTCATCATATGGAAAGAACACTTCGTATTCTTATCACACAAGAAATCATCAAGTTGCAAGGGTAAGATACATGCCTGTGTACTTGCCAGTGTACTAGTTGGGTTCTAATAATTATAAATAGAAGGTTTCAGGGGTTTTAGGGCATCTATATTTTGGTTGAATTTTGGGGAAAAAAGATGAGGATGACTGGCTAGGGTTGGAGAAACTTTCAAGGCATTGAGGAAGAGCTTGAAGGAGTTGCCAAAGTGATGATCCATTGGCGATGATAGCGGCTAACATAAACTCCAACGTCATGATATTGAGAGGGTGTTTTCTTCACATATCTAGGGTTTTAAAGATTGAAATACACTTTACAATTATGAACTTAGGCCCCATAAAAGGTGATAAATGCCTAAATGTATGTACTTTATGGAAATTTTAGCAGAAATCCCGAGGCTCTCACTGGCATCTTCACGGCCATGAACAAGACCATTAAGCCATCCCAAGAGAGGTTTAAAAGGGACTTTTACGCATTTTTTGGGCATCATCTACTTCTTACTCTTCTTGGGTTGCCGCCCTACCCTTCTTGGCGGTGGCTTTTGGTAATCCACTGTGCAAAAAATCACCAAGAGGGAAGCAAAAATGAGAGAAGGATATAGGTTGAAGATCCAAGGCATTAAAGTGTCGTTTGAGGAGAGATCTCAGTGAGCCATAAAGATTTTCACCATCCAAGAGGATCTAAAGCTAAGAGTAGTTCTTGCTTATTTTCTTATTTATTTGTTCCTTGGAGTTGTATGAGTGTTCCTTTTTCATAAGGAACGAACTTATTCATTATTTGGACATGATGAACTCTAGGGCTACTTGTTTGTAATTTGGATGATCATCTTTGGTGACGTATTTTTGGATGTTGTATTTCTGTTATGGAATCTTGTAGTTTGTGGTTCTTGCTGTGTATGATAAACACTTAAATGTATGTATTTTATAGATATTTGTTGTGTACAACTTGTGTATTTTCTTAGTGAACCAATGGCCTTTTATGGTTCAATTGGCTCCTTTTGTGTTACAGGCATAAAAAAGCCTAGGTGAGCTCGATAAGATAATTCAAGAAGAAATCGACACCAAAAATAGTGTTTTACAGCCTGGGTCCTATATAAGCACTGTAGCAGCCTCAAGAATGAAGATTTGATGAAAAACACTAAGTCTGGAATTCCTCACGGGCAACCTCACAACCATGAAGATGACTATAAGCAGATTGAAGAACAGTACTACAGTAGGTTTACTGTAGCAACTTACAGGAAATTTGGCAAAATTCTGAGGATCCTCATGGCTCATTTACTAACCATGAGCCAGCAGCAAGCCATCCCGATATTAGCCTTTAAAGAGGGTTTTAGGGCATCTTTGAGAAGGAGAAAGCTTTGTTCTTAGAGCTCATCACCACCACCTTCAATCTGAGGTAGAGGAAGGTAAGAGAGGGCATCTCCGAGGTTGAATTCGATGGGAAGAGCGTGATTTGGCAAGATCTACTCTTAGAACCACATTTAGAGAAGGTTGAAGACACAAGGGAAGGTGATTGCTTGCTCGCAAGTGCACGGGATCGCCAAGTAATACCCTGTGAGTGATACAGGGGTCGTATTCCATGGGGTTAAAGAGCTCCTATTACTCCTCCATCACCTATTATCTAACCTTACAACTAAAGTATGATTTACTACTCTAACAAGTGTAATATTATAAACAACTCGCAAAAATAAAAATTATAAGAAACACAAGAGATCACAAAAGCAATGATGAGATAAAGGGGCCGAGGGATGAGGATCCTCTTGATGGGTCATCATAATACATGGATACACAGTAATAGCAAGGCAGGGGGACTTTATACCAAAGGATCTCAAGATTAGTCCAATCCCAATTTCTCAACAATTGAAGCCTAATCCCATATGAATGTCAATAAGGATCTCTCCCTAATCACATTCCTATGATCGCATTAAGTATAGGGAAATCTCGCAATAAGGGCACAGTTACCCTAAGTCTATCCTTAAGATTCGGAGGGGCTATCGACATCCAATTTCTCTGTATGTTGATCCAAGAATACCCCTTTTAACTCATTAATGATCTAATACATGCGAGTAGGTCACATCTACATATACAACTTAACAAAGAACTAAGCATCTCTCCATTTAATAGTTCGAGACATGAAGAACAATGAGCCAAATATAAATCAACCCAATGCATTTCAAATAAGAGTTTACCATACAAAATACATGATTAACCCCCTAAGGTTCACCTACATTCAGTGGCCTTGGGGGTCTAGTGTGGCATCATACAAACAAGTATAGCAAGATCAAGAAAAACAAGAAACACATGCATAAGTGGCACTCCCTAGTCCAAATGATGATGAAGAAGAGCAATGCCGGCCAAATGATGCTTTGTCTAGCCAAATGAGTATCGAATGCTCCTTCTCCCTTGATGGTGAAGCTCTCCCCTTGAAGTTCAACCCCTTGATCCTCTCCAAGCCTCAAGCAAAGCTCTACGAAGATGTCTTTGTTCTTCCCCTTCTCTCCAAGTGTTGGCTGCCAAAAGATCCTCCAAGAATTTTACCCAATGCCCTCTTAAACCCCCGAGTGCTTCCTCCGTATATAGGCCATATGTCCTCCAAAAAGAGACCAAAAAATCCACAAAAACATGCCATACCGGGTCAATGAAGGGGTCAATGATGGCCTTATTGAGGCAGTATGAACCAAGCAAAACCCATTCTTTTCTTGCTACTGTGTTCATCCGGGTTCAATCGCGGGCACCATTGTGGCCGTATGGCTTGGATCAATTCCTGATTCAAAAATCATCTAGGTGCTATAATGGTTGCTATAGTAAATATGCTACAGTACCGCAGCTTGTTTTTCTTCTCTTTTTCCGCCCAAATCGTATCTTCGTGTCTTCCATGGCGTTTTCTTCCCTACAAAGCAAATAATAGTCAATTTAGCACAAAATGGGCATCCATTCATATAAAAATATATGCTAGAAGTATCAAATACATATACTATAATACGTACATTTAGACACTTATCAAATATCCCCACACCTAAGCGTCTGCTTGTCCCAAGCAAAAAAATCATGAAGAACAAAGAGAATGATAAGTGGCTAAATGTATTACCTCCGGTTTAAATAGATACAAGAATCTACAAGCAATGGAAAATAATATACAGAGGAGGAGTTATAAACAGTAAGCACAACAAAAAGATCCTGTCTCGCCTCTTATACGTCTGTACCATGTGTGTGAACCTTGTATTTCATCTTCCCTGATCTGGTCTAGCCTACTGATTTCAATCAGATCAGCTCTAGATGCTAATCACTTCACAAGCAAAGAGTACTGAGACTAAGAATCCTAAGTGCTACTCTAATGAACAGGTAAGATCCTTCTAACTCTTATACTTGAACTAAGTCCCTCTTTCTTCTCAGAACCTCTAGTAGTAGTCAACAAGATCACTAGGGTTTTTGTTTTCATTTAATTCATTCATTTTTTTCATTTTTTTTCCCGAGTCCGACTAATGTAGACTACACAAAAAATCTTTCTGGAGGGTGTACATGCTGGTTAGGCACAAGAGCTACCCAACTACTCGATTACTGTCTACATAGACGCATTCATGCTTCATTAGCAGAGGAATACTGACATAGACTCATTTTTTTTATCTTTTCAAAATATATATTTTTTTTACATTCATCCTAGATCACGTCTACAGACTACACTACATGCCATGAAACTAGGGCTAGCTCAACAAAGACTTAGAAGTTCTTAATAGTTCAGTGAAAGATAGACCTTAGTGTTCTAAGGCCAAGTACTCAAAGTTGTGTGTTAAGAATACAAGAGAGTTAGAGTAGTGAAGTTGGTTATTCCCAGGGCATCAACACAAGATTCAAAACAATTCCGCCCAACCATTATGAGCTAATAAGTCCTTCACTTGTTCATCCAACCCGAGTTCTTCTAGAATACTCCATTCAATTTTACAAAAGGTGCCAAAGGGTTTGGTCTTTAAGATTTCATATTGAGCCTTGTGAAGAGCATTAGAGAAACGGGGTTCTTCGGGGGTGTGAAATCATTCCTTGGTCATTTAGAAGCGAGTTTCTTGACGTGCGGCATTCCTACATCAATAATAAATAATATAAGACTTAAAGGAATCCAATAGAATGCAAGATGTGGCATGAAAATGGGTTAAACATTGAGAAAAACAATGGAATAGGATCCATATGGCCGTATGGGGGCAGTATGGAAACTATTCAAATTGCAAGAGGTTCCCATCATCATGAAATCCGAAATATTTGTACATAAATTCAAGGAAATCCAAAACCATGATGTTCATACCACACAAGACAAGCAAAAAGCTTGAAACAATCCACAAACAAGTTCAAGAAAGCAAGAAGAAATGGACAAAATAAAGTTAAGTCATCAAGGTTCTTACCAACAAAAGCTTGAGAAAACTTGAGTGGAGCTTGGAAAAAACCATTAGATCTACTTCTCAAAGAGATTAGGAGATGATTTAGAACATGAAATGATGAGACCCGGCCATGGTTTAATGGATAGTGGAGGATGGAACTTGGTTTGGAAAAGAAGAATAGTGAAGAGAGAGAAAAGTGGTAAGTTGGCATGATGAACTCGACTTCATACGGCCTCAATGAGGGGGGCATTGAGGCCGTGTGGAGTAAGTTTTTCTCTCATTGTAGGGCAGACAGCCTCAATGAGGCCCTCATTGAGGCCGTATGCCCTAGTGTGTTTTTCACTAGATGGGGCAGATGGCTGACACGCCCGAATATGCGTGTAAACCGCAAGTGCACGGGTGTCGAAGTAATAATTACCCCGGTTAGTTGGTAGTCAAATCCACAGGGAACAGGGCTACTAGTACTAACTTCTTCTCTGCTTTCTAGCCTAATGAAAAATGGAAAGGTGTGGTGATCTAATGTGCGAAGAAATGAATACCGGAGACGAATATGCAAGGGTGAAATGGAGGGAGATCTCAATCAGTAAAAGTGGGGTATTCGGGCAATGCTCCCACTAGGATTCAGGTATTAGGTACCGAATGAGCATAGTGTTTCTATGAAGAGTAAGTTAAGGCGTGGAAATCCAAATATAATCAGATACGGCCTTCTGATCACCGATACTTGTCCCTTACAAGGTCCCGGTGGAGAAATCTCTCAATCTCAACACCTCACACCACATATGACCGCAAAGCACTCTAGGGATTCCAAGAGGTGTATCCGATTCCTAAAGATTGATCCAACCCTAATTCCCGGTAAAGGATCCTAACCCCCTACAAGGTCTCGGCGGAGAAATCTCTCAATCTCACGCCTCACACCAAATATGGTTGCATAGAGCTTAGGGAACGGAGATAGAATATACCAATCGGAGGGGAAAGGAGATGCTCACTATCTCATGACTCGCCTCTCAACCCTCTTCAATCCTGAGGTTCTAACCCTAATGGAGACCTCTCTCCCACCAAGGTAACAAATCATGCAAACCAAATAACCAAAAGATCAATAAGGCAAGCAAGCATTAGACAATCAAGATTAAAACTTAATCAAACTCGGATTAAATAGAAACACTAAGCAAATCCACAAAAGATGAGAATCCTAGGGTTCACAAACCCAAATACCCTCTAGGGTTTTAGCTCTCCATGGAGCAACATACAAAACACACCAACAATGAATGAAAGTACATTAAAACTATAGAAATAAACCCCCTTATATATGAACTGATGGACTTGATGGAGAGCTTCGACGTCTTGAAGGACCCACTCCGAAGCTAGGTTCACCGGTGGCTTCCTTGATGCTATGATGGAGGAGGAATCGATCAAAGTTGGTGACGAAGCACCTCCAAAGCCGCAAAGACCTCCTCTCCAAACCCTAGCCGTCTCACCCCTCAAGAGCCGCACAAAAGATGAGAAAGAATAAGGCAAAACGGCTATTTATAGGCCTTAGATCGCGTATGTCATGTGCCCTCACGCGCCCGTGTGGATTTTCCAAGCGCCCGCGTGGGCTGCAGGAATTTCCACGCAGCCGCGTGAACAATAATGTTGCTATAGTACTGCTGCAATAAGTTGGCACTCTTCTCTTGAGGCCACATGTCCGGGCACACGTCCATGTGGTAGGCTATAAAACTTTTCTTCATCGACGTATCTTTGAGAGGTCTTGCATTCTTGCAATCTTCACAAAGAGAAGGAACATGAAGATGTGACTGCCTTTGTGCCTTTCCAACTAGTGAATTGACTTGAATCTTCTTGGAAGTTGGCACACATCTCCACATTTATGAATTCCTCTCGTGTCTTGGTCCTTGAATTGAACAAGAACTCCCAACATTGTGTCTTTATAGCTTATCTTTGCTTCCTTTTTACTCTTCAAGGCATTCACAACCTATATGCATAAAAGAACACCAAATACACAATATGAGACATAAACCATAGTAAAAATGATGCTCAATGCATGTAAAACATATATAAAAATATGTCTACTCAAGCACTTATCAACGGCCTCAATGAGGACCTCATTGATAGGCTCGAGTTGGTGAAAACATGCGTATTTAGGGTGGCTCCTATGCCGCAGGAGATGCCTCGGTCTCCATCAGTGCAGGCTGAGAACCCTTAGCATCATCACCTTCACCCTCAGATATCTCTGGGGTGGGTATAATCAAAGCATATACTCCTGACTGGACCCTGCGAACTATCCCCATCAGCCTCATCATCTCCATGCCTAGGAGAGCAGGTATACTCACCTTCTCGGCCCCTCGAATCGTGTCCAAGAGACCAATACACATAACTAGTCTCATAATGTAAGGGCCCAAGAATATCATTCCTAATTTGACATACTGCCCCTGATGTTGTATATACTCTGGCAGGATGTGTCCAAGGTAGATAGGCGTGCCCTAAACCATCGAGTAGAAATATAACAGCTTCTGCCGGCTCAGGACACCGGTAATGTCACCATGGCTGTTTACCGACCTGCTCATAATACCATGCAAGTATCAATATGCAGATCGAGAAAGGCACATGGCCTTGGAAACCCCTGGCTCATACTGGCCCTGACCGCATAACACCCCATACACTCTCTACAGAGTCAAGGTGCCAGGATAATCTGTTGACAAATGAGCGTACTCCTCAGTGTCGAAGAATGCCTCATCGTACAAACCAAGTAGAATAAAAAACTAAGAGATGCTCATGCTATGGTGATGCCCAAATGCTCTAAACTGAACTGCTTTAAGGCTGTTGAATCTCTTGTAAGATCTGTCAAACTCAAATGATGACAAAACATCTAGAGTAAGTGCAAGAATGGCTTGCTCCATAATCGATAGTAACTACCTCCAGCCATCCACTGAAATGAGATCCTCAACCTCATCCGCTAACTCATCTCCTTGCTGTAAGTCCCGTACTATACTAGTGTCTAGGAAGCAAGATTGTCCAAATTTCAACCTTGACGACCGCTCAAAATGCACTTGATGTTCATGAATAACAAATCTCATATTTTCTAGCTCAAGGGATGACTCACACGGCCGTTTATCAGCTTGCTTCTTCGACCGAGGTGCCATAACTGCAAAATTTTGAAAAAAAATTGATAAAAAAAGGTCATAAAATAGTTCTGCAGAAATCCACAAGGTCGTGTGGATTTTCCACACACCCGTGTGAATCCATGAGGCGTGAAAACCGCACGGCCACGTGCTAAAACTCCACAAATACAACTTATAATTGTTTTTAAACACTTTGTAATCATGTAATAACCATTTAATTGTAGAAACAAAGAAATATTTATTATTCTAAGTGAGTAAAATCAAATATGATGATGAAAAGAGAGAATTAAGGGTTACCGACGGGATGAAGTTCAAAAATTTAGATTAGGTAGGAAAACACATGTAAATGTCTCTAAATCAATGGTGGAAGGTCAGGAGAGTAAAGTAGAGTGTTTTCTGATTGAGTAGAGGTGTGAGAATGAAGAAGACCAAATGGATTTTTAAAGAAAAACTGCCGCTTTTGCATTTCTGCACATTCACATGCGCGTGTGGAAATTACCCACCCCCGTGCATCTCCACAGGAGTGACCCACAGGGGCAGACGTACGCCCCTTTGCATTCTCTGGAAAACACTCAAAGTATTCTAAACGTAACCACATAGGCGTGCGGAAATTACCCACACCCATGCGCCAGACCCACAGGGGCATCCCCATGCCCCTATGTATTCTCGGGATGGAAGAGCGCTCTTCTGCAGAGATCCACATGGGTGTGTGGAAATTACCCACACCCGTGCGCTTGTCACTGGGTCATCCACAGGAGCAAGTCCACGCCCCTGTGTCTTCTCAGGAAAAATTCTCCGTCCCTATAGGATGACACACGCCCGTACGAAAATTACCGACGGGCGTGTGAAATTCACAAGGTTGTTCACAGGGGCGAGTTCATGCCCATGTGCCATCTCTGAATGAGCTCTGAATGAAAACGCACACACGTGCGAAAATTCCACATGGGCGTGTGTTTTCTCTGGACACTTAGAAAACTTCGCTGGCTCTGCAGAAAATTCTTGAACACAAATATACACTCAGAGCCTGTCTAGTAATGAAATTTTAACCAGAGAAAACAAGCTCAAACAACCAAGATTCTTCACCACACAAATTTAAAACACAATATGCACCAAAGATCCACGAGAAAATCACAGCAATAGCATCTAAAAATCAGGACACCAAACACTCAAAGCCTTATTCATGCAAACACTAAACTAAAAGCTAGAAAAATAGTAAAGACTTGGTTTGCATCCCAAGAAACGCTTGTTTAACGTCACTTAGGTTGACGTACCTCTTCTTACCTCATGGGGGCTCATAGATGAAGGTTTCCCTCTTACCCATGACTTGGAAGCATGATGAACATAGTCTCATGAAGGTAGAGGGAGAGTTATCGAGCTTGGTACAACCTAACAAGAGGCATCTAAGGTCACCGATGTACTCTCTTCTAATTTCCGCTTGTTGGTCAAAAGATCTTTGAAGAACTTAGCATACCAAGGCATTTGAGACAATGCCTCTACAAAAGGAATGTTGATGTGCAATTGCTTAAAAAGACCCAAGAACTTCTTGTGTTGCTCATCATTCTGGTCGTTCTTCAATCTTGAAGGATAAGGGATTCTTGGCTTGTAAGGTGGGGGTGCCACCTCCTTTTCTTTGTTGGCTCTCTCCTCAACCTCCACGACCTTGGGTGCTTTAACATTGGTCTTCTCACTTGGAAGGCTACCATCAATCTCATGACCACTTCTCATAGTGATCGCTTTCCCATGTTCTCTTTGATTAGTCTTGGTATTGCTTGGCAAGCTTCCTTGTGGTCTCTCCGATAAAGACTTCGCAATTTGCCCCACTTGATTTTCTAAATTATGCAATGAAGCGGTGTGGTTGCGAAGTGTAGTCTCGACCGATTGGAACTGTGTATCCGATGATTGCATAAATCGGGTTAAGGCTTTCTCTAGATCGGACATCCGGGTCTCCAAGCCTGAAACTTTATTGATAAGTGCTTCTGTGATATGAATGCGAAGCATTCTTTCCTTATGTTGAGCATTATGTTTCTCGGGTTTGTACATTAATATGCGTGTTTTTATGTTACTTTTATGCAGGTAGGGTTGTGAAACCAATTATGAAGGAAAGAAGCCAATGTGGATCACAATGCACCAATTTTGGAAGAAATCTTGCTAAGGTTCAAACACGAAGATATAAGTCGGGTGCGAGATGCTAGAGTGTGTGCCAACCTCCCCGTATTTGAGTTTGCACAACCATTTGGAGGGGCACAAGGACGATCGAGACTCAAGCATTCGACTTATGCACATAGAACAAGATCTCCATCAACTTATCCGTCATTGAAGAAGCAAAGCGATCTACGGCATAAACGTGTTCCCGTTTATGTTACCTCGATGAAAAGTGGATTCGGGAGTATTTCTGCCAGAGTACTGTAGCAGGTTACTGCAGCAACTCGCTGTAGCACTTACTGTTCATAGCCGGCCGAGAAAACACGAGTTCAGAGGATCCACACGGGCGCGAGAAGCATCCACACCCATGTAGTTGCCCGATTCCATCCCTATTTAAAGCCGAATCAGCCCCGATTTTGGTATTCTTTTCTCCATCTTTTCCGCAACTTGAGAGAGGGCTTCGGCTAGGGTTTTGATGGGTACTGGCTAGGTTTTGGAGAGGTTCTATGGCTCCGACATTGCGCGTCATTTGGAAGAAGGTTATTGGGAGAGATTTCGTCGGCACCGATCTGGCGAGGTGTATCCTAGGCCGGACAAAGGATCCTTTGCGACGAGTAGAGGACTCTCCACAAGACCTTCAACACGACCATTGAGGTGGTTTATTTATGGATTCATTGCTTTTACATTCTATTTCTTTGATTGTACTTAGCTCCATGGAGAGCTAAACCCCTAGTGGGTACTTGGGTATTTGTGAAACTTAGGATGTATTCGTTTCTTTGAATCTCTTTATTATGATTTCAATAAATTGATGTTTATTATGAGTTCCAACCTTGAATGCTTGATTGTATGAACATTTCCCCTAGAGTGACACTAGGGTTGAGAGTTCTTGTTGGTATCCTCGTGAGTGAATGACACACCGTGAGCGTTAGACAAAGCTAGGTTGGAGAGGGTTGAAAGGGTGAGTCGAGAGGTACAGGAGCATCCCCTTTCCCCTCCGAAGTGATAGATTCTACCTCCGTTCCTCGAGTTCTTTGCGGACATAATAGAGTGAATGGTCTAAGGGATGAACTTCCACTGGGCTTAGTTGCGCGTGCAACGGAGTGAAGCGTTGAGGTGATCTTAGTATCTACGGCTCAATTGTGGTTAGGGACCTTCCACCTGGACCAAAGGGTTAGGTCTATAATTAGGAAGAGATTTATCAATTGGAATCCCTAGAGCTCATTGCAACTCTATGCGAGTGCGAGGTGTTGAGATTGTTCGATTTCTCCTCCGGGACATGTATAGAGTTAGGCATAGTTGACCACAGATTTGGGACTATGTAATTAAGGATTTCCATGACTCACCATTGCATTGATTAGGAAGCATAATGGAGGGTTCTTGCACTTGAAACAATTATCCTAGGTGGAGCATTATCCGGGTACCCCATCTTTATAGATTGCCTTACCCCCTTCTTTACTTTTGCTCTCTTATTTGTTGCTTTTATTGTTGAGAATTGAATCATTGTCACACTCATCATCATTGATATTTCACATAGCTAAGAATCGAATTAAGTATTTTTATTTCCTACTCCCTGTGGATTCGATACCCGCTCACCCGGGATTATTACTTCGACAAGCCCGTGCACTTGCGGGATATACGCAAGGAGAGCTTGTCATTTATTCAACATGTTTGGGGCTTGTTGTTGTTGAAAACCCGGTGGTAAGGTGGCCTTTGGTTGCCCTTAGTTGTTCAATGAGAAATCAAGGGTGGTTCATCCAACCCGAATTATAGGTATTGCTATACGGATTGTCTTGGTTTCTCATTGCATTACCCATATAGTCAACTTGCACAACGGAGAGTGTATGACTGATAAGTGTCTAAATGTACATATTTTAGTATATGTATTTGTTACTGATAAGTGCTTGTGCGATATGAATGCGAAGCGTTCATTCCTTATGTTGAGCATTACTTTTCTCAGGTTTTTACACTAATATGTGTGTTTTTATGTTACTTTCGTACAGGTAGGGTTGTGAGGCCGAGTATTAAGGAAAGAAGCCAATGTGGATCACAATGCACCGATTTTGGAGGATATCTTGCTGAGTTTCAAATGCGAAAACATAGGTCGGATGTGGGATGCTAGAGTGTGTGCCAACCTCCTCGTATTCGAGTTTGGCACATCCATTTGGAGGGGCACAAAGGTAGTCACACTCGAGCATTCTGACTTATGCACATAGAACAAGAGCTCCACCAACTTGCCTCTCATTGAAGAAGAAAGTGATCCACGACGTGAACGTGTGCCCGTTTGCGTTACTCTGATGAAAGTATGGATTCGGGAAGCTATTCAGGCTGGATACTGTAGCATGTGAAAATTATCCACGCCCGTGTGGAAATTCCACACTGGCGCGTGAAGCATCTATGCAAGTGTAGTCGCCCGATTCCAGCCCTATTTAAAGCTGAATTAGCCCCGATTTTA
>NW_024087889.1:0-472 GCF_009730915.1 Dioscorea cayenensis subsp. rotundata
GAACCAGAAATGAATTTAACAAATATGAAAGCAAGACCTACTCCCTCCCATCCGAGGGAATAATTGTAGAGAGTCATCTCCAGTCACCAACACTGGCATAGTAGGAATGGATACATCACACATAAATCGAGGGCTAGTGCGATCCTCGGACATATATGAAATGGACTAAAGATGGACAGCTTGGTACGGTGGATGTGTAACTCACAATTAACATCACTGGCTGGTCGGGCTCAATCGAACACGTCAGGGAAGGCATTACGGAGAGTCGGACCAATCTGCAGAATCGAGAGTGAGCCCCCTGCAATGATGTGGTGGTGAAACCTCTCTCATCTCGTCTCAGTAGTGCCTCCTGAACCAAAAGTGGAGGGTTTCATCACACGGCCTCACCAACTTGATCTTCACGCGGGACTGTACATGTCCGAACAGGCTCTGGTAGTAAAAGCAGGTACGGTCTTCGCTTCCTTTTGCTACA
>NW_024087890.1:0-33426 GCF_009730915.1 Dioscorea cayenensis subsp. rotundata
CTTATCACGATGCAATCATGTGGTGGATTTAGAGAGTTCGTGTGAAATGATTTTTTGTCGTATCATGAACCCGAGTTAACCAGGGATTTGTGGACACGTGGTATAACATGAATGGATAAAACAAGTTGCTGTACCAGTTCCGGACGGACCTCGACCAACCGGCTAACGCTTTGAGATTGGTTTATTTGTTGATATCATCCCGATGCAATCGTGCGGTGAATGTTGATTATATGATCATGTGCCAAAACGTGGGTTTTGGACTCGAAAGTCAAACCAGGCTCTTTTACCTAACCCAGGTTGTTGCAGGGTAGGTGGGGAGTGGATGGTGATGCGATAGTCCACGTGGAGGAATCTCGTCTGTTGATGTTGTTTGGGGCCAAGCTTGGTTGGTAGGTGTTGATTGGATTTTATTTATTTAATTAAAAACTATTTATTTAGTTGTTAGATATCTCTCATATCTGTAACTAACTCCATTTGTTTTATCTTAACCAGCGATTTTATTGAGACATAATCCATGTGACATACCACATGGATTACCTATTCATCTAAAATCAATATTATTAGAAGTTTTATTATTATTTAATTACATGATTTTTAATTGAAAAATAGCATACTTGGCTTGTTCTTTTTGAACATGTGTCCCGTATATTAATGTAAAAATCAAATAAAAAGCCTTTTTTAATGACAACATCAGTATATAATTATAGAAAAACCAATTGATCATATCATAAGAATTGCCTTTATGAATGGTTCACCAACCAACACATTCACAACCAAGTCCAAAACAACAAACAAACTTCTCAAAGGCCACCAAATGAAAACTTCTCAAAGTCCAAAAAAGTTTTACAAATGAAACTTAAGAGAGCAATGCAGCTCCCAATTTAAGTCCAACAAATTACACCATTGCAAAAATGATAAAACAAAACTAAGAGATATTGAGAATCAAAAACTTTATTTCAATCTAAAGATGGCCAATTATCCCATTGCATCTGCCGGAATGTAAGACACCCAGATTTATCGATGAAACAGAAAGTAAATACTCTAAGCACCAACCTATAGTGAATTTGCTGCTGCAATAACGTTTTCTGTTGTGAGACCGAATTCTTTGTATATCTTCCCAGCAGGCGCACTAGCCCCAAATTGATCAATTCCAATGGCCTTGCCTTTGCCTCCAACAAATTTCTCCCATCCAAGTGTTGCACCAGCCTCAATACTAACTCTAGCAGTGACCGCGCTCGGAAAGACACTCTCCTTGTATTCATCTGATTGTTCATCAAACAACTCCCAAGATACAAGTGAGACAACCCTCACTGCTTTCCCTGCTTCCTCAACTGGTGGGCAGCCTTGCAGCTATTTCTAGCTCAGAACCAGTGCCAATGAGAATAAGGTCAGGCTTGTTGCCAGATGAATTATCTGAAATGATATACCCACCCTTTGCAACTCCTTCAATTGATGTTCCTGGGAGATGAGGAAGCTTTTGTCGAGACAATGCGAGAATCGATGGCCTCTTCCGCGTTGAGAATTGCAACCTTATATGCACTCAGCAGTCTCATTCCCATCAGCGGGCCGGAGCATGAGAATGTTAGGCATTGCTCGGAAGCTAATCAAAATGCTCAATAGGCTGATGAGTGGGTCCATCTTCTCTAGGCCGATGGAATCGTGAGTCATCACATAGATCACACCACCTTCGGACAATGCTGAGATTCTAATGGCAGCCCTCATGTAGTCCGTGAAGACAAAAAGTGGCACAGTAGGGTATGAGACCGACTATGAGAAACAATGCCATTGCAAAATGGCACCCATACCATGTTCTCGAACACCAAATCGGAGGTTGCGCCTTCCGTGTGGTACTCTGGAAGTCACCAAATGTCTTTAGCAATGTCATGTTAGACGATGCAAGATCAGCACTTCCCGAGAAAACCAGGAAGAGCTTTTGCGAGTGCATTCAGGCACTGCTGTGATAGATTTCTAGTAGCATCTGCAGGACTTTCAATAGTGTATGTCTGCAAGAACATCCAGAGGAAAATTTCATAACTGTCATGATATTTCTACCGCAGAGTTTAAGATAACACATTTAAAAATAATAAAATAAAAATACTGACTGGCAGAGCCTTCTCCCATCCAGCAGGCAGTTCTCCTGACATGATTCTCTTCAGCTCTGCAGCTTCCTCAGGATACTTCTTCTCATATTCTGCAAACTTAGAATTCCAGTCAGCCTCAAGCGATGCACCTTCCGAGATATGTCGACTCCAATGACTGAGAAGGAAGAATTCCAATTAATATGGAATCCACATAAAGATCAATAGAAAACAAAATGAAAATGTGAGGTTCGCTAACCTTTTACATCTTCGGGCACATGGAAAGGTTCAAAAAGGCCATGTGAGGTTCTGCCTGGTTGCATCAACCTCCTTAGCACCCAAAGCACTACCATGCACACTATAGGAGTTTGCCTTGTTTGGTGATCCAAATCCAATAGTGGTAGTTACCTGTATGTAATATGGAAAAAGTTAATAACATATCACACAACCTTGAGAATCTGTGGCAAAAGGCACAAGTCAGTGACCTTGATTAATGTAGGTCTATCTTTGACAGCCTTTGCTTCCTTGATCGCAGCACGAATCTCATCATAGCCATGGTTACCATTTTTCACCCAGATCGTGTGCCACCCAAGAGCCTCAAACCCGAGTGATGACATCTTCAGTAAAAGCTAATCTCTGTGTTCCATCAATGGATATATGATTATCATCATAGAAGGCAATCAGTTTTTCCTAGACCCCAATGCCCAGCAAGAGAACAAGCTTCATTGGAAACCCCTTCCATTTGACAGCCATCCCCTAAGAATCACATATCTAAAAGCCATGAATAAGTTCAAATTATCAGATGGCCTTAGTTTTGAATATATAAGATATTACTCTCAGGAGTAGATAACTTTCGCTTACGTGTAATGGTCAACAATCTCACTATCAGGCTTGTTAAAGCGTGCAGATAGGTGCTTCTCAGCAAGTGCCAACCCAACAGCATTTGCAATACCTTGTCCAAGAGGACCTGTTGCACATCCAAAATCAACAATTGATATAAGCAACTAGAACTACTTCAAATAGTGAGAGGGAAAAGATGTATTTGGTATACATAATTCCAATCCAATCTACACCTAAACACTACACAATTCAAATCCAAGATTATGTAGGACACAAACCAGTAGTGACTTCAATTCCTGGTGTCTCAAAGTTCTCTGGATGGCCCGGAGTTCTACTTCCCCATTGCCTGAAAGACTTTAAATCATCCTCCTATAAACATCAACATTGAGAGAGTATAAGGATAAAAAATGAAGAGCACCACTAGATTCTTGACTTCAAAAATATAAATTCTAAAGTCCAAGAATCAGCTAAAAATGCTTAGTCTTTTTAGAAGATAAGGACATCCAACAGAACTATTTTTCTATCACAATAAGGATAAACAAATGAAAAGCACCATCCATGACAAAGTTAGAAAGAACACTAAGATGCAAAAACAAACTCAAAGATATTAACTTTTAGCAGATATAAGCTTTCTATCTGATCTTTTTCCCCAAATTATACTCAAGATCCAAACTTCAGGAGAGACCATGCAAAGAAAAAGATTGAAATATATATATATAGATTTTTCCTTTTTTCAGTTAGGTAAAAAGACAGAGAGAAGCATAACGGTTTTTATATTCTCAAGATAAAGGAAAGAGATAACTAAAAAAGACGAAGCTTTTACATAAAACAACAAACAAAACCATGGTCTATACACCCATCCAGAATACAATCCCAAAAACCAAGAAGATCTATCACCCAAAACAGATAAAAACACAGTACCATGAATTTCACCATCAAACTCCCAACTTCTCTTGATCATCAATCAATTAAAAACAACAAATGATAAAACCAAAGAGAAAGAGAATCTCACCCTGACGCTATCGTACCCAGCGAGGTGAAGCAGAGCGTACTGGAGCATGCACCCATGGCCAGCAGACAGCACGAACCTATCTCGATTGAACCAGTAGGGACTCTTAGGATTATACCCTCATAACCTCATCATAGAGAATATGCCCCATGGGCGCACAACCCATCGGAAGTCCTGGTGCTCCTGAGTTAGCGCCTTCTCCACCGCATCAATCGCCAGAAACCGGATAGTGTTAATTGATTTCTCAACCAAAGCCACCGGAGCAGTCCCCGCCGTCCCCTCCAGAGCCTCCACAGCCGCCGACCCTTACAAGCCCCACGCGATGAGAACGAGCCACGCGATGCTGTAGATGCTGGCGAGCGGAGGTCTTGAGGGAGTTGAAGCTCAAGAAAGAGGGGACGGCAAGGCGGTTAGAGGTGGTAGTGGATGTGCCGGCGCCGGCGCTTACGATTGCCCGGCCAGCGAGGGATTGGGCGGCGGTGAAGGACGTCGAGAAGGCTATGTCTCTCTCTTTTTCACTCTCACGAGATCTCGAGTTCTTTGGTAATATAAACAAAGAAAAGAAGCGGTTTGGTTCGGTGAATTCGAGAAGGAGTAGGTGGGATTGTGACCGTTGGATCATTATGATGATCAAATCGGAACCGTTGAAAGTGAAATAGCATCATTTGTTTGACTAATTGAGGCTTTTTGTGACCTTTGGGAATCCCTAGGGGCAAAAATGTAAAAATAAAATAATAATAATAATAATAATAATTAATTTTTATACTAATTAAAAAGTTAATTTACCCTCAAATATTTCATCATTTTGAGTGTTAAATATGTTTTAATTTATTATTTTAATCATTTGTGGTATGTTTTCCATGTTTTTAAAATGAGAGGGTCTGATATGCTAATATAGCAAAATAAAAGAGAGATCATTTGCCTGCATAATTAGACCATAAATCATAAGTTTTACTACAAGCTCCTCAAAAACTTATTTTTAAAAAATAAGAGATACAAAAATTAATAATATAAAACTCAGTAGTTTGGTAGGTGAACCCATGATGGGTTGGTGGCTGATCAAATTGAGTTTTTATTTTT
Organism: Dioscorea cayenensis subsp. rotundata; assembly: GCF_009730915.1. Taxonomy (NCBI): domain Eukaryota; kingdom Viridiplantae; phylum Streptophyta; class Magnoliopsida; order Dioscoreales; family Dioscoreaceae; genus Dioscorea; species Dioscorea cayenensis. The sequence goes on from NW_024087890.1 coordinate 5,008, forward strand.
AAAAACAAATCAATTCAATTATTTAAACTTGGATTGGAGAGGAGCATAAAAGGGGTTTGGTGAACTTTTTTTAAATTTTTATAGGTAGAGTCTCTTTATTTTTTACCTAAATTTCTTTATATCTTCATTTTTGGTTGGTGAGTTGCAAGACAATTGTGAAAAGTGGTTTAATGTTTGAATTGAATTAATACACAAATTAGAACTGGTTTTTCTTAATGAATATTTTTTAAAAATATTTTGAATTATCATATTCTATAAAAATTTAGATTTAATTTTTCGATCAGTCCTCTCTATTTTTCAACGCTACTTTGGATTCTATATTATTTAAACCCAGAATCTTTGGGCCTCATAATCGATTAAATCGAGCTATATTACTCCCTTATTAGAAAGTTAGTGCTTTAGGGCTTAAAAATGACTAATATGGCTCAATTTAAGTAATAGTGGGACTAAAAGTTACAATTTAAAATATAGGGACCCAAAAGTACACATTTGAAAAAGAGAGTGACTAGTGATTAAGAACTATTTTTTATATGAAAAACGTAATGCATTGACATAAATAAATAAATAAACAGAGACTGCCAGCCCAACCCATGTAGCCCATGACATAAATAAATAAATAAACAGAGACTGCCAGCCCAACCCATGTAGCCCAATATAGACCCAAAATGAAGGTGTTGATTTGTAAGCCCAATAAAAATCAGGGTTGAAATATCAACAGATTCATTGTTATTTTAATGAATTTGTTGAAATATATTATTAATTGCACAACTCACACCTTTGTTATTTAATCCCAACCATTGTTGTTTATTGTTAATTGTGTGATAAATCCTAAGAACAAAATGCATTGTTCTGCTTCATATGAAATATATTCTTCCTCGATAACATACTAATCGTCTATATTTAAATAGTTTTTAACTCTTTTATATTACTTTTAAATACTTTTCTCACTTTTTAAAACTTGACTTTTTAAACTTATATAAAAACTACTTTGAAAATGACCAATCTCATGAATTTTCAAATTGTACATTGCATGAAATGTCTTTGTAGGATAAGAATAACATAAATTACAAAAATGAGAGTTGGTTAAATATGTGAACACTCACAAGGACACCACTCAGTGACGTCTTTAGAAAATAAAGAGCAACAACACATATCAATCATTAAATAACAATCTTATGTACTAAACAAGTATAGGACACTAAAAAATTAAAGAGATAGCCTATGCAGTTACATGCTTTATTGTTATAAAATTGAGCGCACACACACATCTATACCTCTATATGATATTTCATAAAAATGCAAGCATACTTATCTTCATTTATATAATAGGCTCATATAAATTTTATATCCGTAACACATATCAATTTTTTTATAACACGCATATTTTAAATTATTAACTCCTCAACTATACAAAGATAAAAATTAAATTTTTTTAATCTCATGTGTTTTTTTACGGTTAAACTATTGCCGTGCGTGACTCGACAACACATATCATTACTTATTAAATTTTTGATTATGTTAGTATATACTCATATACATAGTGAACGACTAGATGTGAAGCAGAACGGAAAGGAGTGATGAAGCATACCGGATAGGTTTAAATATAAATATTTGTAATATGTAACCCTAATTGAATAATAAGAGAATAGTCGCTCCACTTCCGAAGGCGTATGCATACTCTGCCGAACCTCGTTAAATTTGATGTCTTGTGTGATTACTTGTGATTTTTTATTTAGATCGTTATTCAATTTCTCAACAGATTAAATAACAATTAAAATTTAAAATGTTAGTTTTTCTTTTCCAATTGCTCATGATTTCTTTTCTTTTCTTTGTTTTTAAGTTTAAATTTTTATAAACCATGTCTCTGTTACAATTTTTATTTATAAATTCCCAAATTTTGCATTTTAAAATTTGAAATAGAAAAACCAAAGGCCAAAAAAATGGAATGCCAACTAATAGATGTTTTAAAAAGCATTACATTGACCATTCAAAAAAATATCTGTCACTCGTGCAAAATGTGAAATTACTATTTTTATTATATTTATTTCATAAAAAAAAAAAATAATGTTTGCTTTTATTTGGATCCTGCTAGCTAAGCTAGCTAGCAAGTTCGGTTTGCCTTAGTCATGCCAAAATCAATAAAACGCCTACAATTAATGGAGAAATAATTCACATGGTCCCATTAAATTCAATATGTATATTAATTTTGGTTCATTTTTTTTTCTAAATGTTCAGATTTTTTTTTGGAAAAGTTTATTATAACATAGGAAATCATTTTATTGACTACGATCTTACACACACATTTATTTACCTTTAAGAAGAATATTTTTAAAAAATAAATTTAAAACACCATTAAAATTGATATATATATATATATTCTCTAATTACCAAACGCCAAGAGTTTAATATTCGATAGTATTTATTAAATTAATTAATGAAATTTATAGATTTTTTTTTTCAAATATATTCACTTGAAGTGCTTTCTTAATGTAAATACCAGGAGGTAGCTTGCTCACCATATTTATTAACACTTAAATAACATTTTTAAAAATTACACTCCAAAATAAAAATATTGAAATTGATTTTTTTATTTAAAAATAAATAACATATTTTTAAATTAAATGAACAATATAACATAAAAAAAAGCTTGTTAGAAATCTCTCAAATAAAATGCAGAAAAAATAAAAAAGTACTTATCACCCATTTGTCAAAAAACAAAAAAAAAACTTATTTCATACACTAAAATTAAACTTCATTCATCCTACAAAAAAATATCTGAATGGCAAAATTGGCTTTAAAAAAAAAAGAAAAAAAGCACTTGAAAATGTGACCAAATAAGGAATAAAATTCACACTAGATAGTAACATTGTTGAAAAGGTTAAAGAGCATGGTGGTGGGCCCTAAGTCAGTCCATGAAAGACCAGAACAAAAGCACTTGGATTGAATCATTGATCCAAGGCCCATGGGCCCCTCGTCAACTTGCACCGTGATTGAGTCCCCCCTGCGCCCCACCCAAACCAAAACCATGGACCATGTTCCCCCAATCCTCCTCCCACATCCCTTTCTCAAACTATTATGCTGACTATTATTTTAATTTTAATTTTTATTTATTAATGCTTTCAACTGAGGATATTATACTGATTGATATTGAAAAGAAATTGTAAATTGTAAGTTTTACTTAATAAATATATTTAAATTTAATTGCTTTTCATAAACTCCCAAAAAAAAATAACCGTACCAAAATGATTTTGTACTAATATTCAAGTATGTTTTTTTTATTTTTATTTTATTAACTCATTTACTGTTGTTTCCTGTCAAATTGACCACACTAAATTTAATTAAAATAGCTAACGTTTTAGGTGATCTAGTGATATTGAAAATGAATGGTCCACCTTATAATAGTTTTTAAGCGCCATTAATTATCCTAAGTAAAATATTAATTTAGAACAATCATTCCTTATTACTAGTGGATTATGTGATATACCCCTTAGGAGTCATTTGGTTCGCAATAATATAGAAACATTACCACGTGTTACGTGGTAATATGAAAATATTACCACATTTGGCATTGCACCGGTGGTAATGTGGATGGTAATATCACATTACCAACTTATAAATATTACCAAGAAAGTGGTAATCCTATTACCACCAAATTTGGTGTCTATCTTGGATTACCATTGTAATTTTATAACTTTTTATATTTTAACAAATTGATTACCATAACAACCAAACACAGTAATGAATTATTCCCGATAATAAGAGTTCCAAACCAAACATGGTTATATTAAATTATTGCAATATTCTCAATCATATAATATCCTCACTCATATTACCATAGTAATCTCGTGGTAATATGTCATTACAACAAACCAAACGGCTCTTTAATATTATCATCTTTATTGTGGTAATCTACAAGTAGTTTGCTTCTACTGTAAATATTTCATGAAGTAATTGTTTATCTAGTTGTTTTTTTAAATTAATTAAATAAACTTTCAAAAAAAGAAAATTGTATAGTATGATGTTTAAATAAATAAATAGAGGATAAAGTGATTCACACACAACAGAATATGATCTAAATCCATCCTCAAAATGTCTGAGGTTTTGAAATTTAAAGGGTTAAAATGTAAAAAACACAATAGGGTTTCTTTTTGTCGTTTCCGGAGTTCAAACGACAAAGGGCAATAAAGTAACTTCAAGCATCAACGAACAAAGCAACACAATGACCGAGGTGGGACAGAGCCCTCGGGCGGGTTCTTAACAGCGAAACCCTGCCGTCCTAACAGATGAGGACCGTCCGATCCATCATCTTTAATGCCAACGCCGTAATATCGTCCGTAGATCTCGTCCCAAACGTAGGACCCACCACCCGACATCAATTGATGCCCCCCACTTTGGTACATTCCCTTGCCGCCCTCCCTGCCCCTGCCCCTGCCCCGTCAGCATCAACAATACACGATGCGGGACCCACTCTTATGTCACACGTGTCGATCCCTATACCAGTCGGACGGAATTAAATCACTGTTTCACTTGACGGGCCTGTGTGATCGGGCTTAGTACCAAGGCTAGTATTTTTCAAAAAATATTCAAAAATATTTTTTTCAAATACTTAATTATTTCCATTTTCAATTTATTAAAAATGTTTAGTTCAAACAAAATATCATTTAAAGACAAGAAAATAATAATAATAATAATAATAATATTTACTGTTTTCTGATCAAAATGGTACCAAAAGCAAAAGCCGAAACGGGACAACACAGGGCCCTTTTGGATGCTACAAAAGGTGGGCCCAGTTGACAGCTGGACATTAAGTAGCCTGCCTGTCTTCCATTACCCACACTCATCTCATTCTCAATACAAAAGATCAAACACCAAACACAATGCAAGATCACTATCCACCGTCCATTTTTCACCCAGACAGGATATTCCTAATCTCGATAACATTCAATGACGCGCTGCTTATCTTCAAATTTTTTTTTTTTAAAATAATTATTATTTTGAAAAAATGGAGAAAATTCTCGGCCCCGAAACCCAAAACCTTCACCTCTTCACTCTCTCTTTCTTTATATACCTTCTCGAACGAAGTCTCATCTTCGTCACCGTCCAAGCATGGCCGGAGCTAGTGCCGGCGTCTGCCCGGCGTTGCCAGTGACCTCACCGTCGCTTCTCCTACTTCTAATCCTCTGTTATCTATCTATGGTCACTCCGGCCAAAGCTTGGCGGCCATGGCCGCACCTCGGCTCAAACTCTAGCTCGAGTTTGGGCGAATCGAAGAAGTACGAGGGGTCATCGGAGTTCGTGCAGCTGAGGTACCACATGGGGCCAGTGCTGACGGCGAACATCACCGTCCACCCAATCTGGTACGGCCAGTGGACTCCGGCGCAGAAGCGGATCATCAGGGCCTTTCTAAGATCCATCTCGCCCGTCGGCGACACGACGGTGCGTTGGCCATCAGTGGAGGGATGGTGGCGCACTGTGGCAATGTACACGGACCAGACCGGAGACAATGTGAGCCGCACTGTCCGGCTCGGCGCCGAGAAGAACGATCGCCATTACTCCCATGGCCGATCTCTTACCCGCCTCTCCATTCAACACGTCATTCGGTCCGCCGTCACGGCGAAAACTCGGCCGTTGCCGGTGAACCCTAGGGGAGGGCTTTATCTCCTCCTCACTTCCGCCGAAGTCGCCGTCGAGTTTTTTTGTGGCCAGGTTTCCAAATTTTTTCCCCTAAATTTCAATTTCAAATTCTCCTCCATGAAAACCGATTTTGAATTTTGAAACCCTAATTTTTTTTCACCAGGTTTGCGGATTCCACTACTTCACATTCCCATCGATCGTGGGATACACGCTACCCTACGCGTGGGTTGGGAACGCAGAGCGGCAATGCCCCGGCGTGTGCTCCTGGCCATTCGCAGTGCCGGAAGGCTACGGCGGACCACGTGCCGGAGCGCCACCGAACGGGGAGGTGGGAGTGGATGCGATGGTGAGCGTTATCGCGCACGAGGTGGCGGAGTTGGCATCGAATCCACTCGTCAACGCTTGGTACGCCGGGGCGGACCCTTGTTTTCCTACGGAGATTGCGGATCTCTGTGAGGGCATCTACGGCACCGGCGGCGGCGGCTCGTACACCGGGCAACTCACCGTCGATGAGCGCGACGGCGCGGCGTATAATTTGAATGGAGTTGGAGGAAGGAGGTTCTTGGTGCAGTGGGTTTGGCACCCGGAGCTTAATTATTGTTATGGGCCCTAATGCTTTGGATTAAAGAGAGATTAGTGATAGGTATATGTTTTTTTACATAATTTTTATTATTAGAAAAAAATAGTGGAAAAATTGTTTTTTTTTTCTTTTAATTTTGGAGTTTTATGATGGTTTATGTAAGGAGGGGAGGGTAGTGCAAGGATAATAAATATGAAGTTGCAGATTGAGATCTGTATTTGAGGGGTGTTTGGTATGGTTGTACATATGAAGTGTTTCAATTTTTAATGGAGTGTTTTTGTTTATGAGATTTCTTGTTTTTATTTTTATTTTTTTTATTTTTTTAAAATTAGAGGTGGATAATAACAGAGCCTTGTAATCAGTGTCATGAAGGACTATGGAAACAACATCATCAAGAGAATAGAAAGAAGAGCTTGTCTGATAAAAAGAGGAAGATAATTATGCTAGTATAGCATTGGGGGCAAAGGAGTCAAATCAAGAGTTTCCAACACTGTTTGCTTTTATGACTCTTAAATAAATAGCCAATGTTTTAGCTTTATTGTATCACAAACTGCTTCTTAAAAGAAGACGTTGAGCCTTGTGGAGGCCAATGACAATGGAGATATGGTTCTTGTGATTCTTCGGAGTGGTACCATCCTAAAGATAGTACAGTTCTTTCAGGTTTAGGGACCAGAAGTTGCTGGCGGTATAATGGCAAGTTTGGATGCACACACACATGGATAGATAGAAGATAGATATGGATACATTAAAGAGTTTTGACTAGTCGGTTGGACAGTTGTGAGGTGAAACATATCTAATTAGGGTTTGAACCAATCCAAAATCAGGGAACAACTAAATAGAATAGCTAAAAGTTTATTTTAATTTGTATTATATCTTTACATGCATTTTAGGATGGTAAACCATTGTATTGTTCCATAGGCTATATAATGATGCCAATTATATGTACCATTGTATTATCCTGTCACATGGATTTTATTATGCAACTCTGGAGGAGAAGAATACAATATTTTTCACATAAGATCCACAAAACTCATTTAAACAATATTATGAGCGTCATGTGATTTATAGAGAATTCTTAATCTAGCTACGTCTCTGGTTACTTTTTTTTTTTTTTGTTGATTCAGGATCATTTGATCCATAAGATCTTTGAAATCCAAACTATACAATAGTTTCCATTGCAGGAGTTGTTTAACTATATTTTTTTATACATGATATTGCTTCAAAACGCTCACAAAATTTTAAAAACTTCGAAGCGAAGCTGGGGAGAATGTTTAGTAGATGTTAAATTTCAATGTTTTTGAAAAATGGCAAGATGACGAAAACTCACACCATATATTTTTAATTAATTGTAAAATACATTTTTACGTATTCTATGATAGAAAATACTGAAGCTAATGGTTACTTCGTCAATAGCAACATGATCAACACAACAATAGTAGCCCCAAGATTTCAAGACCAAAATCAAAACTAAGACAAACCCCAATTGTAACCAATAAGTCAATGGGTGACAACTTCAATTCAAAGTAAAGGAATTACATAAGTTTCAATTTATCTCTTTTATTTTTATTTTTTTAAATTATTTTGAATTATTTTTGGTTCCTCTAAATTTTTGTGAGTTATTAGGAATTATTATTATTTTTTAAATTTTTATATTAAGATTTAAAAAATTAAATCGGATTTCTTTTTATCTATTTATTTTAGGCATCAACTAGGCAAGTGGGTGCAGAGCAAGTTGGAGGGGGGCACGGGTCGAGATTTGACCCAGCTCGGTCCAAAACAGTTTGACGAAACTTGCTTGGTTAGCCAACCCTGCAAGCTGCGCAGGCAAACCGGGTTGCACTGTAGTGAGCCTAGTTACAGATTGGGTTGTTGTCAACATGTGGCTCGAAAAGTTTGTCCTGAAGGCCACTTGAGGGTGGGCTTATTTTTCTTTGGTTGGGCTCATTTTTTTGAATTTTTTTAATTAAAAGAAAAAATAAAAAAAATCATCACCCATGTGGGAATCGTGGGATTTGAACCCATGACCTCTTATGGTCTTATGCACTCAACCCCAAGGTAACCACTTGATCAGTTATATCATGAAAATATGCCATATAAGGAAGTTTTTTAAAAAAACAAAAAGAAAAAAAATTAATTTTTCCCAATCATGCAACAAGAAAGTAGTGTGGTTCATCTAATAATAAAAAAAAATTTAAACAAAATCTCTCCATGCAACAGTAAAACTATAATACTTAAATTAATATAAAAACTATTTAAATATTTAAAAGTATATTTACAAAAATAATATAAACCGCCGGGCCGGATCAGGAACGATTAACTAGCCCATGCCCCTTTCCAGTAAGTGGTTAAGTCAATCGTTTTTCTCATGGGTTCTCTCTCTTGAGTCTCTTCGAAACCCATCCACAACAAATTTAAACCTTTCTAGCATAATTTAATAAAAAAAAAAAATTAAAAAATACTAATAAATATATAAAAAAAAAACCCGTTTTGTCAAATGAGTCCGAACAAGTGGATTTTGAGGGCAGCTGAGCCAAGAGAGTGAACCGGATCCACCGGGCCTATTGTGCTAAATCGGCCAGGTGGATCGGTACTGTTGGCCGAGTCTTTACTGTGCCAAATACTGACCCAGACTTGACGGGTGGGGCCTATGAGCCCGGTCAACCAGCCCGTATCTACCTATAGATTCAGAGTAGTCAGGTTTATCCCGAAACCATGTAAAGCAGGTTTTCCTCGTGAAAGTCGGATCGGATTGAGTTCGGAGATATTTGCCGTCCGCGAAGAGGAACCCAAAGATCCAAGCGAAAGGGAGACGAATGGGCTCTTCGGCGATGGCGTTGATGGCGGAGAAGACCTCGTCAGCTGGGAATCTCGGTCCCTTCTCGTTTGCAGAAGCCAATCGAAGCAGCGGAGAACTTGCTCCCTTTGGCTGTCGATCCCGAGGATGGGGATTACATCCTCAGCCAAGATTTCTCTGGTGAGCTTCGGACCTTGATGTTTGCTAATGATTCGCTTATTTATTTATTTTTTTCTCTGGGAAATTTGTGATTTTTGTGTGTTTTTCTTCAGCACGCCCAATTATATATAACGCGGGATAGGCAGTAGATTTTGAGCGATTTCGTGTTCAATAAGGTAAAAGGCGGCGTCTTGGAATCCCCGTCTTTGCTAATTTTCTTTATATATATATATATATATACACACATCTGAATGTCAAACGTTAATCATTTTGGTTGATTCAGGAGCACTTGGCTTGCCCCATCGGCTGAGAAATCGATCAGGACTAAAGGGCACAGGAAAGGCAATCTTAATCATCTGTTGGATTTTTTTTATAAATGCATTTTTGGTGATTTCCTACTTTTCATTTGGTGTTCATGGGATAGCTTATATATGATTGGGTGAACTTTGGGGGCTTGCCTTGGTTGTAAAAGGACCAGTTGTTGTTCACGTATAGCATGCTGTTCTTATAATTTTAATTGGGTCCTTTCCTTTGTTATTATATTTACGTGGAACTCCAAATTCAATCTTGTAGCTCTCCTTTCATTCCACCTTCACCCCATCTTGATCTAGGAATGGATCACATTGTACCTAGTAATTGAAAATAATGCTGAAAAAAGTGAAAAATGACTTTAGTTTTGGAGTGTTTTGGGTCAGCATTTCCTCTTCTGAGGGAATATTAATATCTTTGTTTTGTTGTTTTACTTAAAATATCTGAAAACAAGTTGCAATATCTTCATGTGTTTGTTTTTCCTGGCAGAGAACTCCCTTTGCAATACTCTGGCACCCAGCCTGTTTGTTATGCCCACAGCAGACTATGGAACTTCAGAATGGTGGTGTTCTTGGTTCAGATACAAATGAAGAAGCCAATTCATCCAGATATGAAAAACAAAAAGAGCCAAACTATGTTTCTCAATGTGCGGGTGTTTTGCGTTGTCGGGTGATGCCTCCCCCATGTGTGAAAGCCCTATATCTGAAAGTTAATTTAGCAAATGACCTTGATCTTTTTCGGGACAGCAGATCAAAATTGGCAGGTAAAAGATTTCATTTATTTGCAAATAACAAATCATGCCATAATCTTTTTGTTGCATTGTCTTTTAAGTTCATAAGTGGAAGTATAAGAAGCTTCTTGTGTTATTGCAATATTTAAATGTTTAGCTACCACTGTTTCCTTTGGTGTACCACGGGCGGGGTTAATAGGGGCTGTCTTTGACTTACTGAACATCATAAGGGAAATCTTTGAGTTTTCTTACACTACCCATGGAAAACATTGGTTGGTTACAAAATTCAAGCCCTAAACACAAATCAGGATTGGCAAAACCCAAGCCAAATCATGAAGTTCAAAGGTCAAATGGAAATAATGGCCAAGAGAAGGATAGGGACCTTTCTGAAGGCTTTTGCCTGTGTTGGCATGAATAAAAAATATGCATAAAAGCATTAAATGACTTTGATAACACTCTTTCTAGCTTTTCTTTTCAATGGACACAATTGTTAAATTCATTAATAATTTAGAATTATAAATTTATAACCATAAGTTTATTAGTAGTGTATTTAGTACATGGAAAAATCCTACAGATTGGACGTGTTCATGTACATACAAAAATATGGAGCTGTTTGGTAACCAACACATTTGTGGTATCTTATTCTCATTCCAAGTATTATACATTGAGATTATGCTAAAAACCCAGCTTCAATGATGTACTAACCCATCCCACATCATGCCAAATAACACACACACACATATATATATATATATATATATATCTTTCTTCCTATATAAAACTCATTCCACAACTTGATAGTAATAATTACATCTAAATATTCCTGAAATCAGCCATCATCTCAAGCAATGGAACAGCTTGATTCATCTAAGCAGTAACATCAAACAGTTGATGACAACAAACATAGAACCTCCAATCAATTAAGAGTAAAAGCTAAGGAATGAAAATGTATAAATCCCTAAAATCAAACAACCCTAGGACCCACATAAAAGAAACTATCCATTGGAAATGTTGGAAATATAGTCCCATGTCGATTGTGTGATAGAAGTGTAATGGGTTTATATATAGGTATAGGTGTTGAGCCACTAAGTCTTGAGACTTTTTAGTGTAAAACCCCTAAACTTATGTAGCACCCATACAGGGCCCACTAGTACAAAATATAAAATCTAAGAGGAAACTACTTCTCTATATTTCTCCATCCTTAACCAAGATACAAATCTGTCATAAATCGGATTAATTTTTGAACAATTACCCAACTTTGCCTTATTTTCAATTCAGGCATCTAACTTCAAAATGTATCAAAGTGGTCACTCAAGTTCAAAACCTTTCACCGGCAGTCACCTGAGTTTTTCCGGTGCCTAATAGCCTATGTGACTACCCAATAGAATTGCCACGTAAGCTTGATGATGTGCTGCTGGCTCAGTCTTTATGGTGGCTATGTAGGCTATTGGGCGCCGAAAAGTCCCGGATGACTGCTCGGTGAAAATTTTTTTAACTTGAGTGACTACTCTGATACGTTTTGAAGTTGGATGACTGAAGTGAAAATAAGGCAAAGTTGAGTGTTTGCTCAAAACATTAACCCGTCATAAATCTCTCTAATCGGGTTCACAAACCAACGATAGGTTCACATCATATAAGTGCAAACATTAAATGAACTAACAAGCCATTAACAATAGTTATGCTCTATAAGACATTATGAGATCGGTCCACAAGCAATGCATGAAAGTCGAAAAATTAGAAAACAAGGAGAATTAAGACCATTATTATCCTAGTAGAGAGAGATTTATTCATGACAACAAGAAGCTTGGTTTGGAGAAGATAACACCAAATTTCGAATTGCAGCCAGAGTTTTTTTTGTTTAAAATGAATAGAGGTAATCAAAGACGGGAGGTTGACGACTATCGCGGCTCGTGGTAGAATAAGGCTATATCAACAAAATCACGTTGTTGAGGATTTTTAAACCTAAATGAAATCCTATGGCTAAGATTAAATGTGGGAGGGGTTTACATATATGCCAAAAGAAAGCAAAGTTTCATAGCCATGTATTTTTAGGTTATTTGTTGAAATGTAGAACTAGGTCACACCATTCTACAAGAAGCCCGTAGTTATTCAATATTATTTCATATCTTGATGTATTATACAAGTTTTATTTTTGACAGAATTTTCCATTGGTTTTACTGGAAATATCAAACTCACAGGGCTAAGTAGGATGTTTGACATTCATCATTTACTTGTCATTGTTAAGTAAAGAAATATGATGCAGGTTTTTCTCCAACAATCGGTGGAGGTGAACTTTCACAGTCCGTATTAATTTCCATGAAATTGAAGTATGATCATCCAAGTTACGGACCATTGGCTACATGGTGTTATTGTTTATGATAAAAAAAAAAATCGACTACTTTTTCATAGCAAATTGGATTAGGAAACTTTCAGTTGAGTCTTCAAATTTTTAAAGAGAATAGATGGTTGCTTGCATGTTGTAAAGCAGAACACACAACCCTTTTGCAGTGACATGGAAATGTAATTCTTTTATTGCTTGTATTTAATTGTAACATATCCATTTAAATGTCACCTATCTTCTCAGGATGCATGCATTAATTAATGTATGTTTAAGCTTTAGGGTCTCTTCATTTGGGGGAAGTGTTGGGGAAGTGAGCTGACTTCCCTCACTTCAGGACAAATGAACACATGATATTTAATGTTCTGCCAGACATGTTTGAATTCTCATTTCTTAATATTTTGACAGAGCTAAAGCACTACAATTTATTCATGAACATGGCTTAGCTCACATGGATGTAAAGCTGGAGAACATTTATATAAAGAATGGTGTCTATAAACTCGGTGATTTTGGCTGTGCAACTCTTGCGTATTGAAGATGGTGATTCAAGGTACACCTGCCGGAGGTAACTCTTTTCTGTTGTAATTTGTTTTATGAAGACCAATGTTTACTTTATATAATTTTTTTCAATTTTTTTTTACGACAAGCACTATATATATTAGGGCGTGCGCATAAGCTGGAGATTGATCATCCAGCTTGTACGCCCTTCAACCGGGAATGAGGGATTTTGGCAGTAAACCCGCACCTACAACTGATGATCGGTTATCATTATTGTTTTTAAACGGGTTTTGAACTTAAGACTTTTTGAATGTCTCACTCTAGGTTATGAGTCATTTAAGTATATTTTTTTTTTTAATATTTGTTATAGATAATTTTTTTTTTAAGATTGCAAACCAAAATTTACTGTGTTTAGACGGTTTCTAATTTAATATTATTTTTTCTTATTTTTATATTAGAAACTAGAATCTAAATTAAAAGGTATTTATATCCTGTTTTAATTTTAAATTTGGTAACAAAAAACTAAATAATACTAAAATTTAGTTAAATCTATTATTTTTGTTTGAAATTATTTAACAAATATATATGAAAATTATAAAAAAAATCTCTTTATTTACGGCTAAACTTCTAAATATATATAATTTGATTTTATAATATATTAGTATTATGTAACGCTTTATAAATATATAAAATTATTTTAATTCTTGGATCCTTTCAGTGCCCTTCACTCTCACTCTCAGTCCAACTATTTTCCTCTACCCTTCGCCATTGGCCCAGCTGGCGTCCCCTTCTTCATTGGCCCAGTTGGTGGCCAGTGCATTAGGGATTTCATCTCTCTCACTCAAGGTACGAAAGGGAGGAGAATAGAAAGAAAGGGGATAGAGTTCTTGGAGTAGCTAGGGCCTGGCTAAAGTTGGGAGACAAGAGGAGAGAGTGCAGCTCTGTCTCTCTTGGTATGTTCATATTATCATTCTCTTACTGTTATATTGTTCTGGAGTATTTTTCATTTCTTTGTTGTGGAACCTCTTATTGCTGTTTGGATCTCTGTTGATCTCTGCTATAGTTGCTGGAACTTGTTGATTTCTATCATTGAATGCCTGTTCTCTTACTTTTAGATCATCTAGAATCATACATATATGCAGGGTCATGATTCTTTTGAGCATGAAAATGAGAAATAAAAAATAAAAAATGGAACAAAAAATTATTACCTTCAGTTTCCGGCATAATGCAATAATGAAGTACAAGACATGTTCATGTATAACTAGATCAAAATATACAACGCTAGCTACCACATTGTAGAAATTTAGTTCATAATCCCACTAGTTCATCCTAATCCAGCAGCATCAACCTTTTCGTGCAATGTGGCAGAAATGGGAAACCAAGTTTGGAAGCTATAATCTAGATATACACAATTTGGTTCAGGTCCCTAACCTAGAAAATCGTTTGAGTTTTACATAAAAAGTTCACATTCATAGTTGAACCAAACCCATAGATCCATCAAAAGTAATTTCTTTATCAGATCTTAACTCAAATTGTTTACCTTTGAATTTAATCATATGCTGGAAACAACAGGCATCATAACTATCTTTATGATTGACAGATCTATTTCATGTTGGTCATTTTAAATCTCTTTCTCAAAAGTTTACAATGTTCCTCTTCTAGTATCGAAGTAAAATGATTAAGTTGCTTTCCATCCCATTATTTCAGACACATGGACATCTTTCTCCACTTGGCATGAAGGCAGCATTTATCAATTCACCTTTCTGGTTCAGTAACCATACATGAAGTGCCTGATTAAGCTGCCTCATGCCACTCCTGATTCTAAACGGAGGCGGTAGCCTTTAACAAGGTCCACATTTGGAATGCTATAAAGATTCAATCGATGAAACCCTAGTATTGCAATAGGGTATACTATTCCCATTCCAAAAATATTGTGAAGTACAACCCAGGTTACTCTTTCTGTGCACAATCATGACATAATACACATTTTCCCAGTGAAGAATTTCCTAAAAAATTGTCAAAGATTGAAATATAGCCTCGAATTATCATAACTGTTGGTAAACATCAGTTCTTCAACCAGTTGCAACACTGTTAAGGAGTTTCTTGACACCTGATAGAAATTTTTGTTTACCTCTGTTTAACATTCAACAGTAGTCACCTTGCTTTTTCCGGACCTTGCTCTGATTATTCATTTTTACTAATTTAAACACCATAAAGTTACAAAACCGGAAGGAAATGGAAAATGAGGAAAACCATAAGCCATCTCTATAATTGCTATCATGTTGGATGCACTGTTCGATTAATTTTTACCAAACTCTGGATGTGTTCTAAGTAGGAAAATTAGAATGTGTTGGGATAAATTTTGCAAAAGATAAATGCCCCATAAATCACATATGAAGGTAAATCAAATTGTATTGTAAACTATGCAATTTAAAAAGACCAAAAATCAGAACTTTGTAAAAAGGTTACATATTTCAGTGTCATTTCAAAGGTTACATATTTAGTTAGTTTCAAGTTTCATAAATAACACTATTCAGAACAAATTATATGTATATAGTACAATTGAAGGATGTTTCTGTCAATTCACGTAAATATCTTAAGCTTGACCGGTGACTAAAGTGGAATAATGCATCTTTAAGGAAGGGCTTTTTTATTCATTATGCCTTAAACCCCCTTTTTCTTTAAATTATAAAGTATAAACCCTACATACTAGATAATAGAAATAAATAAATAAATTTCAAAGATGGACGTATATTCTAAGTCAGATCCCACTTTCCCAAAATAAATAAGTAAATAAATAAAGACAAAAGCACTCTTTATGCTATACGGTTAGTTTAGTCATTTCATGGTCCATACCATACAAATACTTCTAAATTTATATTAATTCCCAAATTAAACGCAACTCTGCCATTCCCAAGGCCCGCTTTTTAACCAAAGCCAACCGAAGAAGGGCACCAGAAGGTTGCAGGAGGGGCCTTAGCGAGATGGGTGCTCTTTCTCTGTGTGTCCTGCTTCTCTCTGGGCATCCTTGTTGTCAATAGGTTGCGCATTTCTTTGTTTTTGTGTTATTTGCTGGGTTTTTATGCTGCAATCTCTTCGATCGGGATGTTAATGTTGTTCTCTTCTGGCTCTTGATTTGTATGGATTTTAGGCATTGGGATTTTTTTTTTTCCTTTTTCTTTTTTTGCTTGGATTGTGGTTCATTTTTTCTTCAAAACGATTGAGTTTTCTGGGTATATAGTTGTTGGTTTTGATGCTGCATTTTATTGACTTTCGAAGAAATGTTGGGGGTTTAAGGTTGTTCTTGTGACTGGATTGTTGGAGTTGTTAGCTTCTCTCTCTCAGAATGGACCTTATATGCCCTACAATCTTATGTGCAACATGCAATGGTAGTATATTGGTGCGTTTTAATTGTTGGAAATGCAAAACTTAATATTGGGGACGCCAGCTGGGCAACTAAGACTTTGTTTAAGATAGTTTTTCTTGAACTGTGAACTGAGTGAGAAGCTTGTTGTTTCTTCAAGCTTGGGTGGACAAATTTAGTGGTTTGGAGGATATGTAAATGTTGCTTGGGTGGAGTTGGGAAGTCATTGAATTTAATCATGCATATGTTCAAGTTTTCATTCTTTAGTGAAGAAGTTATATGAACCTGGACTTCATGTAGTTGATGCTGATGACTACTCAAGCAATTGCTTATGGACATTTATGTTTGTTCTTTGAAGCTTTGGTTGCACATTACCTGTATTCTTGAGAAAAAGTTTATTCATTTGGAGTGCTCAGTAAACTCTTTTCAATAGCCTCTTTGAGGATACCTGAAGTAGAAAACATTGTTGATTATTGAAATTTAGAATTTGTTTCTGAAGCATTTCCGTTGATGAGTTTTCCAATTGTTTGTGTTTTTCGGTTAGTTTGAAACTCTCTATGTGATAAGCTTTTTATTGCTGAAAATTCCTGATGATTGAGAGGAAATTATAGAAGAAAGATGTTTTGATTGTGGCATCTTGATAATAGATTTTTATATTCAAAACAAAGTGAGTCTTTTCTCTCTCTAAAAGACAGACATTTACTGTGGGTGAGGATTGGAGATAAACAGTCATGTATGCAATAATAGTGTCTATCTTTCAATGTTTTGCTTTTTTTGCCCGGAAGGAACTTTGCTGTTCAAGTTCCTCTGTAATGTTGTGCTACTTTTTCAAATGATTGTTGTAGTTTTGCTACCATATATCAAAGTGGAGACGATAAACTCAATGTCAGGAAAGCCTGGTTTATAGCAGATCCATTAAAGATGCATGTGTAAACTTACCCACACACACACAATACAGAGGAAAAAAAATATATCTACAGTGTAATATCTCTGCTTTTTAATTTTGCTTTGCAGAGTTTGGAGTGTGCCTGATCTGGTTAAAGCAAGTGAGAAGGTGGACAGGTATCAGAGGGGAAACTCTGAAGTTCACAAAAACTGAGAAGAAGGTAAGTTAATTGCAGATGCCTCCAAGAGTTGCTGAATATATATGTGAGACATATATATATATATATATTAAATTAGCATGCGATATATCTAAGTTGTTGCATTAGGTTTATAAATGTGTCTTAACCATGCATGCATTGATTAATACAGCCATCATCTTTCCAGGTAGCTTTGTCAATTGTGAATATGATGAACAGCGACCGGGACTGGTCCTCCCTTGGGGACCTGGCCATCCATGGCATCAGCAACCTCCAAAACTGCATTGACCATGTCCGCTTCCGCAGTGTCTGTTCTAATTGGCGGTCACTCACAAATCCGCGCCAAAAAACCCCCTCTTGATCCTCATCAACCTTGATAATAAAAAACATATAAAAGCTCTTTCCTTCTTCGACGTTAGCCGCAAAGACATAATTCCGCTAGGTGATTTTGTTAATCTTCATCAATCTTTTTACTGCGGTTCTGCTTTTGGATGGGTATTTGTATCAAGAATTACCAACTATCGTGTGACCGGAGGTAGAGGTAATTGGCAAAGGCTAAAGATAACTCTCATAAACCCATTCACTGGTCGTGTTGTCAGACTTCCTCTACTGGACAGGGCACCAGGAGGTCAGGTTCTTCTCCTGGAATCAGCCCCGCATGTTAATGCTATCCCCAGTGTGGTGCTGTATTACATGGTCGAAAATGGCCGGGTGTCTAATGAGGTAAACTGCCTAAAGATAGCGGACAAAACATGGACGACATTTGACTTCTCGCATTCTGAGCGACAGTTCCGTTTTGGCCCAAAAGATCGGGGCTTCTATTCTATTGAGCAGCGCCCTTCTGACCTAATAGTATTTGATGGAAATTTCTATGCTATTGAGCAGGACGGTGTGATTTCTCAGTTTCATCCATTCGATACATATCATCGCCATCCTTGTTATTCGTTTGATGTTATGACACGGAATTTGCAGTCAACAATTCCGAAAGAGCCTTTATATTGTCTGCGCATCACATACACCACACACATACTGTGTTTTTGAAGTGTATGTGATGTGTGATCATATCATGCAGGAATCCTATGATTACAGGATGTTCTTGAGGATCGCGCCTGATTTGATGGTAGAGCGGATCCAGGGTGATGTGGCGGCAGAGGTTGAAAATGTTAATCCAACAGGGCTTTTTGAAAGCCTACAGTTGTTTTGGAATAACCCTCGTCAACCATGGAAAGCAGCTGGTTGGATTACTCCAGATATGAGAGGTAGGTTTCTCATTGACCTATAAATTTATTTCTTGGGTTATATGGATATATTATGCTTCTGCTAGTTTTTTAATTAATTCAAGTATTTGAACAGATTATGAAGGCGAGGACCTGTCGACAATTTGGAAGAGATTGTTTAGAGAGTACTTCGAGAGAATGCTAGCTAGAAGGCATCGTTTAGCGCGGGATCCAAGTGGCAAGACAAGGCTGGATCACATCTTCGATGCATAGTCCCCAGTTTGTAGAGAAATGCCTGAAGACTTGATTTTTTTTTCACATTGCCCTCAGTTTGTTTAGGTTTCTTGTGCACACTGTTTGGTTTTTTTTTCCCCTTTTTATTTGGCAAAAACTTCTGTGTTCAATTTGATGAGATCTTTAGAACTAAAACCCTTTTTGTTTGTTTGGATAAATACTTATTTTTGATAAGCACAGAATGATGGCTACTAGGTTTTGTTGATCAGAAATACAGAAAAGAACATGGGTTTATGGAAGGATATCCAGAGGAGGATAGTTTGCTCCAGGGATCTTTAGTTGGGAAATATAGTTGTCCTAGTTTGAGGGAGATGAAGGAAATCTCAAAGGTGATGGATACTTCATTCATTTTTCTGCTTTAAGCTTTGTTTCTTTCTTATATTGTTTTTTTTATGTCAATACAATAGATTGGTGCTGGTGGTTGGATTTGATTGATCAGTTTGTTTTTCCTCGTTAGTGACTAGCTAGACAGGTTGTTTATGTGTCTGTTTTCTTTTAAAGTTATATAGTAACACTCAGCTAGTAAGATTGACTGCAAATATAATGCACAATGATTAAAGCATTGAGAGATATCATGTGCGCTCCAAGTCATTTTGTGAGCACAGATCATCATTTATCTTTTTGCACAATGCTACCAATCATCATGAAGATTAATTTAATGGTTGAGTAGTTGTTAAACTATCTCCACAGATCCTACATAACATGTTTGTCTTACTGTACATTAAATTATCATGTTCTTGTTCCTCATTGTTATGTTCTTGTTCCTCGTTGAACTAGAGCTTTATACTAGTAAAGTCCAGATGAATTTTGAAGGTTTTCCTCATTGTTACTGATATGAGCTTTCCAACAATGAGGCCTGACAAAAGTCTGTGCCAACCTTTCTTGCCAAACTTGTCTGGCTATTTGTTGTTGTTGCAGCCATCTGATTGATAAAAGTGTAAAAATTCTGTGTTCCAGGCATACAACAAGGATGACTGTCTGATATTATGAGTACATCTTTTTTCTAGCATTCTACAAATTCTGATAATCACTTTATTCTGATATTATGTTGTTTTATTTCTTGCTTAAGAGCAGGAGACTCAAAGAAGCCTCTGTGATTAATTTGCAATGAGATGGCATGGTATATATGGTTGTGCAAATATGCAGAGGATATGATCGATAAGGTCTAAAGTCGAATTCTTCGACGCTTGTCTAAGCTGAAGACCTAGCTTGTAGTCTCTAAAAAAGTGAATAAGGGTGGTGTTCATGAATCATGATCATCTTCTAAGAAAATGGAAATCTCACTAGGAAGTAAGGCCTGGTTACCATTACATAAAACCAGTGAATTGCGTGGTTGAAGTACCGGGAAAGATGAGCTCTGCTTGTAAAGTTTGGGTTTTTGTGATTTCTAGTTGTGAAAACTTTTACTTGAGTTGTTTTACTTACTATCTTTAATCTTTGTCTTTAATCTTTGTTTTTAGACGGGTAGTTCTTTCGAAGACATAAGAAACACATGTTTTTTTTTTTTGGACAAAGGTCACAAGTGATAACTTATTAACAGTTTATCAAATGATATGGGCATACAGTGGTGCACTAATGATTTATCGATCAACTATAAATTTATTAAGCCGGCCAGATGTCATATAAGACGATAAAAGTTCTGTCACATGTATTTTACCATGCAACAATGAAAGAAAAGAATGCAATATTTTTTATATGGACTCACAAAACCCATTTAAAACGTATTATAAACTATGTTTGAGCCCATAATAGTGATGAATAGAATTATTACAACGCCACTATATTATTTTTGCGTCAGTGGCTTGTCTAGTATACATTTCAAATTTATTTTAAGTGACTGAATATACACATATTTTGATTATTCATCAAAATTTATTAGTGCTTATGTGAATATTATTAACATACTCACATATCATACACCACAAGCATCCATTTTATGTCATAAAATATTTTTATACCCATTAACCTTGATGAAGCCCAAAATTGAAATCCAATATTTTCTTTTTATCTGATTATTTGCTCTTCAAGTTTAATGATACCCATGATCATCTCAAGAAAAACTTAATAACATCGAATATAATAAATATTCATTTTAGATAAATTTTAAATCTGTAGATTAAAATTTATGATTAAGGGGAAAAACAGAAATTTGTGAATGTCTATCAAAATCAAAAGAGCAAATAAACCCTCACACATTTCAAGATGACTAAATAGGCCTTCACTCTATCAAATTCCTTATAAACCATATTAAAAATTATTTTAAACCATCTAGACCTTATTATTATTATTATTATTATTATTTAATTATAATTGCTCTTTTAGGCTTGCCAACCAAATGGATTGAATGAAAATCATGATTTATTTATAAGTTGTACCCTGTTAAGTAAAATTTTTTTATTAAAAATTATGTATATATAGGGTTTGTTTGGATTAGTTTTTAGAAAAATCAGAATGTTTTTTTATAAGTTAAAACACTTCTTGGTTCAAAAATTGTTTGTGATTGATTTTTCTAAAACAAAAGCTGTACTGAAAAAGCAGTGAGAATCATCGACTAGCTTTTTAAAAACATGTTTTCAAACTTATTTTTACCAATTCTACTTTACAAAAACTAATCCAAACACAAAATACAAAATAACTTACTATGGAGAAACACTTTTTCCAAAAAACATTTTTAGAATAAAAAAAAATACTTTCCAATTCAAATTTCCACCTATGTATATACAAACCGACTCGGATTCGACAGTGATACACTGCACTGCACCGTTAGCATTGCATAAGCAATGGTCAACGTGCACATGCTAGTAAGGCCAAATAAATATGACTTATAAAAATAAATATTATTTTAATTTTTCCATAAAAGAAAGTGTTTTTTTGAATATATCTAGTAATGGTTATTAAAATCTAGAGGAATGAAAACTAAACTAAATTATTTTATAATCTCAAAAGAAAAAAAAAAGTTATCTATACATAAAAATTTTTATAAAATAATCTCAAAATTAAATAATTATTTCTTATTAATAAAACTTTTAAAAAGCCAAGTCACTGCGGATGGGTTGAAATTTGATTATGATTAGGATTTGATTAGGGTTAATTGGATTAAGATGAGATAATAATAGAAATATTTTTGTGTGAATTAAATGAGTAGATAAGGAATTTTATATAATAATCTCAGAATTAAAATTAATTAACCATTTTTAATAAAACCTTTAAAAAAAAAAAAACCAAGTCACTGTGTCTCTCGGTGAAGTTAAACTTTGATTATGGTTAGACTTTGTTTAAAATTGGATTTTGATAAGAGAATAACAAAAATATTCTAATAGTGGTTTGATTATAATCAAAGTATGATTAGGATTAGAAAAATGAGAACCATTAAAAAGGCCACTTGTTTTTCCTCTCTCACCCCACTTCTGATCTTTTCCTTTTTTTTTGTGTGATTCATTGCCTTTTATTCCATTAAAGGTATGTTCTTCTTTATCTATGTTTATTTTATTTTATTTTTTAAAACAAACTATATAAATCTTCCCGATTATTCTTGGGGATTTTCAAAGATTTATTGATATATATATATATTTGGGGTGGGGGACAATATTTCTCTCCGAAGTCATAAAAAAAACATCTAAATTAGATAAGCTATTTTTATAAATTTGAAATAAAATATACTTATTCCATTAAAATCCAATGATTTAAATTAATATGGTCTGTTTGTGAAATCATGAATCATCATACTTTCCTCTTTTATTAAATCCGCAGGAGCTATGACAGATTATGCTCATCTTCCAAGTGACATGTTGCAAGAGATAATAAAGTATTTCTCATTTTCAGACTATATTCGATTTAGTACAGTGTGTTCACACTGGTATGATGTGGCAAAAGAAAGACGTCACTCTCTTCGAAAACAACTTCCTTGGCTAATTTTTTTTTATGCTGATTCCCCAAAGTTCTTTGACCCACTAGAGGAGAAAGTGTACCAAATAGAAATACCTGAGCTACGCAAGAGACATTGCGCCGGTTCTTCACATGGATGGTTGATTACAATAGATTTAGATCTCACTATAAATTTGTTGAATCTTTTTTCCAAAGCTCAAATCAAGTTGCCATCGCTGGCATATGATGCTTATGATGTTCGGGCTAAAGATTATTACGAATGCTTTTGGTCGAAAAGTCCTGAAGAAAAGCGTAATCAACTTATTTACAAAGCAATATTATCAGCGGATCCTTGCAAGAGTTTAAACTATATTATAATTGCTATTTTATGTGGATGCTTCAAATTAGCATTTTGGAGGTCAAGTGATTTGACATGGACTGTGATAAACATCGATTTTTTTCTTCAAGATGTCATATGGTATGATGGAGCATTTTATGTTGTTGGATCGGAGAGTCAATTATATCGGATCGAAATTGGTATGGATAACAAGTTAATAAAAATTTGTTCCCATAATACTAATTACTTGCATAGACCATCACTACAAAAATATTTGGTAGATTTTATGGGAGATTTGCTACTTGTTTATAGAAGAATTTACGTCGGCAAAATATATGAGAGTGAGTCTGATGCAGAGAATGATCCTGATTGGAATGGCTTAGGTTCTTTAAATACAGTCAATTTCATGGTATTTAAGTTGGATCAAGAGGAGAATAAATTTATCGAATTACAAAGTATAAATGGCCATTGTTTGTTTTTGGGCTTTAATCATGCTATGGTGATTCCAACAACCGTTATGGAGGATAAAATAAAAGATAATATTATTTATTTCACTGATGGGCACAGTGATGAAGATGATCTACATCATTTATATGGATATAATGATTCAGGTATCTATAACATAAGAGATGAAAGTTTCACATCATTTCCTTTGTTTCACTCTTGCAAACAAGCAAAACGCCCAATATTCGTGGAAATCAATCCATAATAACTTTAGCTCGGTTATAATGTAAAAATAATAATAATAATGAAGTTGTATATTTAATTATATTTAGTACATGTTTTTTATTTTAATATTTTGTTACAATTGTCTTCGTTGTTTATTCAAATATATTTAATTTCCCAAATCTTCAAGCTTGATTTATACTTTTCCTTAATTAGATATATGTTGATATGGAATGTTCTCATGATATTGTTGTATGTATATATTACTACCCCATTTTTATTATTTTTAGGACACCATTATCATACTATTTTAATAATAGACGACAAATGTACTTTTATGAATATAAATAAGCTTTCGCCCTAGGATGTAGCATAGATATATATACAGATGTATGAATAGTATAGAATCCCGCTGTGAGCGTATTATAAAACCAATCTGTAAACAGTATATTTTTTTAATATATATGCACATATTTTTTTAATTTTTAATTTTTTTTATGTTAAGACATCAATCGACATCAATCAACATCGATGGCAAGCTTCATACCCGAACCTAGGGGAAATCGGATACCCATGGTGATCCTTGCTCCGCCCCACATAGAAAGAAATTAATAAAAATAAAAATTTATTATTTAAAAGTACTTAAAACAAGTATATAATATTTTTTCAATAAAGCTAAATAACACCATTATAAGATTTCATAAACAAAATTAACTATTTCAAATTTCGTAAGAAAAAACTCAAAGAATAGGTATTTATATGAGCACATATAATATAATAGTTTTTTTTTTTTGGTTTAGGGTACAAATTCCAGTAGAGGTTGGCCATAGCTCAAACCACATGAGCTACCTTCATTTATTGTTAAAGTATTGGGAAACAAAGTATATAGATTGTTACTAATTATACTCTATTCGTTTTTATTATCGTCATTTACTTAATACATAGTTAAAATTAATTAAAGATAGTTGATTATCTATATTTTATAAAAAATTCTATTACTTTTCAAAACTACTCATATTTAAAATTCCACGAAGTGGAGTATATGATTTAATATTTAGTTGAGTGTGATTTATTGAAAATTGTATAAGTATATTAAATTAAAAAAAAATTGAAAAAAAATTTAATAGTACACAAAATTTCTAATGTGACAAGTAAAAAATAACAAAAAATAACTCCAAAATATGACAAGTAAAAAAAAACTGACGGAGTATAAGGATGTCAGATTTTACTTAAAATACTTGTTTTCAATTCAACGAGATCATCAACATATATATGAATTTCACTTTGAACCGTGGCAAGATGATGAAAACTCACGCCATATATTTTTATTAATTATAAAATAAAATTTTACATATTTTAGGATAGAAGATACTGAAGCTAATGATTACATCGTCAATAACAAACATGATGAACACAACTGGGCCAGGGGGACAAGAGGGGATGTTCAGAAAATATATGGTTATAATTTAGGATTTAATTATATTTTGTGTAAAAATTTGGAAACAGAGATAGTTTGCTTGCATGGTTAGTGGAAATAGGTGGGTATTTTCATGTTAAAGTGTGCAGGATTAAATCCTGCGTGTGGATTTTGTTTTTAAATTTTTGATTTATTTTCAAATAGTTACATAAAAATATCAACAAAAATTTAAAAATTGCATATTAATTTTTTTAAAAAATTAGTAATTACAAAAAATTCATGTCATGCCAAATATACTACAATTTTTACAAATAAATTATAGTTTGTTTGTTTATATTAAGAGAGATCGATTTTAACCTTTCCAGAAAATACAAAATTGAGAAATATAATTACCTCCTCTTACTCATATATCTCATACACTGACAATAGTAATAGTTCAAAATGTAGTTTATGTCTCTATATATATATATATATATTTATCAAATTGTTGTTATATTTTTATATTATTTTTATTGGAGATAATTGTTTTGTTGGATAAATTTTTTTTTACGCTTCGCTTTCAGCCCCCCTACCAACTAGTCCTAGTTCCGCCACTGAACACAACAATAGTAGCCTAAGAAATAGGTCAGTGGGTGACAACTTCAATTCAAAGCAAAGGAACTATGTAAGTTTCAATTAATCTATTTTATTTTTATTTTTATTTTTATTTTTGGCTTCTCTGAATTCTTGTGAGTTATTAGAAATTATTTTTTTAAATTATTTTATTTTTAGATTAAGATTTAAAATATTAAATCGGATTTATGTTTATCTATTTATTTTGGGCATCAATGAGGCAAGTATGTGCAAAGTAACTTAGAGAGGGACACGGGTCAAGATTTGGCTCAACTTGACCCGTAACCAGTCGGCAAATAGTTTTGGAAAAAAAAAATAATAAATACTTCTTGATAATAGCAAATGACAAATAAAAAAAACATGGGTTTATGACAGATAAAAAGGGTATCAATATTATTATAAAATCGTTTACTACGATTTTTGAGTTCGCATATCAGACCTGTTACCACTATGAACGGTGGTGATACAGGGTTTGGGCACAAGTGATGACATGAGGTTATGGGGTTCAAACACCCACAACCGAAGACCAGTTACTACTATAAACCGGTGGTGAAAAATGATTTGGGCATCAAACTTGCTGCACCCACAACTCTAGTATATATAAAAGTAGAAGATAGTCAAGTTCTAAAAAAATTTCCAACCAAAACTATATAATATTATAATAATATTAAAATATTTTGAATATAATATATTAAATTATAAATAAATAATAAAATTAATTTCTTTACATTTTTCAATAATTAAATTTTTTAACTTAATATATGCTTAAAGTTATTAAATATCTTATTTTATTTTTAATATAACAAAATTTTTCTATTTAAGCTAAAACCAAATGTTTTCCTTAATCAATTATTGAAATTAATATTTTTAAAATAAATCTTTTGATGATAAAGATTCCATACTTTCAAGGTTGAAGGTTGAGATAAAATAGTTTTCATGGATAAATAGGGTTTTTTCTTTTGCTTTATGTTATAGCATTTATATAATATAATTTTCTTTTAGCATGTGGAAGGATCCATGCAAAACTTTGAAGATATACTAGAAGTCGTTTGCAATATCTGGAATTTTGGAAAACACAAGCAAGTGCAGCTTTAACGTAATATATAAAAATAAGAAATTTACATAAGTATTTCATTTTTTATAACAGTTTATAAAAACAATTTATCTATAAATAAATAAAAAACTATTGTAAAAAAATCACGAGTTATGGGCCCTAAGTTGATGATACAATAAAATATATATAATTTTATATTTTAAAATAGTTAGGACATGGCTCATCGATTTTACAACGGACTGGGCTGGGCCCAGCAGATAAATTGTTTTGCTGCAAACTGTTTATAAAATGAGGACTGGGCACCGCTGTGACCTGCTGCTGGTGGGGTGTGGAGAACTGCAATGTGTCAGGATTTATCGCTCACGTAACTAAAAGGTGCCATATAGGGTGGCGCAGGCCGAGAACCTCGACGCTCGACAGCGGTATCATCGGTCTTCATCGAGATTTGTTACAAAATGATTTCGGCAATTAAAGGAAAACGTTGGTTTAACAGAAAGCAGAAAAGGAATTATTAAAAATAAAGATAAAAATTGACCCCAGCAACTGGCGCTGGTTAAAGTGATTGACCAATATGAAGAATGACACGACCGACTGACGCCGCGTGCTGGCTAAAGTGGCCTGACCCATAATATTGCGCAGTTTTGGGATTGGAAATTTTGGGCTGTTATCTTCTACTTTGCAACTGCTGCTGAGTTGACGGAGTACGCTGAGACACGACTATAGTAGCCAACGATCTTTCATTGTGGTGTGTTTGATCGCTCTGTAAACTGTCTGGAGGTCATGGTAACTGTTGTGGAACTCAAAGTCGTGGTGAGCTGTTGCTGACAGTCATGGTTTTTGGGCCCCAGTTGCTCATTATCAGGAGATGTTTTTGGAGCCTGTTTGCCGACAGTTGGGGCCAAGACTGGACGGCCTGGAATCCCGTTGAATCAGTTGAGACGGCGGGCTGGAAATGAGACAGATTATTGAGGCTTGTGGTTCGCTGTGAATGATTGTTCAGGCCTATGACTGTTGACAGGGGCAGGTATCCAGGCAGTAAGGCTGGGCCCGATGGCTGTGGGGTTTGCTGTTCAGACTTTGACGGTCCAGCCATGAAGGAGAGATGTTCTCAGTTTGTTACCTGGAGGATGCAGGCCAGGCTATATTTGTTGTGAGGTGAGCCTTTGGCATGGTGATGTTTTAAAAACCAACTGATTTTCGGGGCACGTTACGTGTTCCAGGAATGAGAACATGCTGTTGACCGTCTGAGGCTCAGCTGGGCTGGGCACGCAGGAAGCCAGGTGGAATTGACCATGCTGTTACCTGAGACGTCCCCGGTATTCGTCATCGGGCCGATCTCGACCAGCTCGGTCTTCTGTCTGGGCTAACAGCAGACTGACCGCATTAATCGGCTCGCTGTGACGGTTCATCTTGCCACCGGTCATATTGACGATCTAGATTGACTGTTTAAGCAAAATCTGTTTATCACAT
>NW_024087891.1:0-3896 GCF_009730915.1 Dioscorea cayenensis subsp. rotundata
AGACTAATGGAGAAGTGGTGGAAGTCATCGTTGGAGGACTGGTTTAGAGTTACTGTGGTCGTAGTCGTCCAAATACTACTAGCTCTGTATGCAAATTGATAGAGATGAGAAGTGAGTGCTTTGGTTTTACAGAGGTATATTTATATTGCAGGAATTGGTCGTTCAGGAGGGAAAGTGCCTCGAAGGAGAGAGAGACAGAGAGTGAGCTGGCATTCGCTTGTCACTCTTTCACGCGTTTGCATATCAACTTAATGGTTGGACATTTTGTTTTCCGAGCTCCTGTCCCCATCTTTTTATTTTTAAAAAAAAAGGAAAAATATTATCCCCATGGCATGTAGGCCAAGCTCCAATCTAGCTGTATTTTATTTTTCGAATTTACGAAATGCCTAAAGATTTTTTATGTCAAAATTTAATGAATAGTTGAAGGGATGAACATGCATGCTTTGGAATACGGTTGCACATTGGGAAAAGGTTAGTAATCCAATCTTGTTTGCGTCATTGTGAAAAATATAGTATAAGAATTTCAAAGCTTCAGGTTGAGAAAGTTAGAGGTGCTGATAATAGCAGATCTCTAGTTGTATGTTCAAAATTACTATTCAAATCCTTCGTTATCATATGAAGGAGCATTGAATGGATGAGCAATTTTTACCCTATGTGCACATGCCTTACTAACATGCTCTTATCATATTAGTTAAAAACAAAAATTGCACATTGAAATGAAATGTTAGAAAAAAAAATTATAACATATAAATATAAACTTAAAGACATGATATAGTGATAAATAAATAAATAAATAAATAAATAAATAATTGTGACGAAGACGATGAGATGAATTTCATAAATATAAACTTCTGTTTATAATGGTTTTACCAATTTTTTATTTTATTAATAAATTTAATAATTTATGAGACGGTCAAGGGCGGAACCAAGGGGGGCTAGCAAGGGCTGAAGCCCCCCCTCGGCGCCGAAGAAAATACTTTTTAAATAATATAAGATTTGGTGGTTTTCGATTTTTCTATACTTAATTTCATATAAAATACAATATTTTGACATATCAAAGTGTGGAATGTGAGTGCATGGTGCATTTGTTCCACGTTTTATTTTTTAATTTAAAAATTACTATTTTTTCAAAATTTTAATAAAATAAATCTTATATACAAATTTTACTAATTTAAAAAAAGTTTGAATTGATCATGAGGCCTAACATATATACATATATATTATAATGTACCATATATGCTGAAGTGAAACAACAAAAGCTTTTCCATAAACAATAGTTTGATTGTTTGTAGTGAGAGGGATCAATTTCACCATATTTTTAAAAAAATACAAACTTAAGATGTATTCTTATTAGTTAAATTATTGAAAATCTCATATATTTGCTATCGGTAATAATAAAATTTTAAATTATACTTTATATATTTTTTTAAAATGTGTATTCAAATTTTGATTATATTAGCACATTATTCTTCATTTAAAATAATTATTTTATTGGATTATTTTTTTTACTTTTTATATTTTGGTTTTGCCTTTACGTTCTTCAGCCTCCTCTTTCTATCATTAAGTCCTGGTTCCGTCCCTGGAGATGATGATTGATACTTGATGTGTTGGTAGTAGATCCGGTTGTTCAATTACACAAACAAAATAAAAGAGAATCAAAGCCGTGGTGCTCAACAGCTTCTCACGCAGTTCAATTCATAAGGGATTTAAAAAGCAAGTTAAACAGGTTTTTCTTTAATGGAACATGCACTTGATTATCGTGAATTGAAAGAATCTATTGTTTCCAGATAGACCTAAAGATATGACAGCTGGGAGGAACATGTGCAACTAAAATTGTTTGAGTTTTTTAAAAGCATATTTTGGATTGTGATTAACTTGTTGTTTGAATAGAGGTTTAAGGCTGTTCTAATTCAATTTTTTTTTTTCAAAGGAGACAAGACAGCTTCACAAAGAGTTATAAAAACAACACACGTGTTGTTGCATTATTTACAGTAGCGTAAATTAACTTTTAAAA
Source organism: Dioscorea cayenensis subsp. rotundata (assembly GCF_009730915.1). Lineage (NCBI taxonomy): Eukaryota > Viridiplantae > Streptophyta > Magnoliopsida > Dioscoreales > Dioscoreaceae > Dioscorea > Dioscorea cayenensis. The sequence goes on from NW_024087891.1 coordinate 2,015, forward strand.
TTTACTATGTGAGATAGATTTAACATGTAAAGAATGATGATTTATCATGTCCATCTAAGATAATATATCAAGGACTAAACCCACAATAGTAAATCTTCACTGTTTTACAATATTAAACGGGTGTAGAATACGGGTTATCCCACACGTGACCCAATAAATAGTAAATAAACAGTAGTGCTATTAAATTTTTAAAATATTTTTATAATACTAAATAGTACCACAACATTGAGGATTTGACCCTACATTATTCATACACTAGTTATATCATTTACCGCTATATCATCTAGTGGTTGTATAAGTAACTTTTTACGAGATAAATAAAAATAAATAAATAATTGCACTTATTTAACACATGAGTTAGAAGGTATAATTTAAATTAGTTCATCATCTTCAACCAAAACTGAATGTGGGTCGTAAAAAATGATTACTTTGACTAGTATAATATGGTAAAAAAAATATTCAAATATTTTGGTTAGACACATGGCATAATCTAAGTCATTCACTCTAAATATGGACAGTCTTCCTATAAAGAAATACAGATCCAAATCAGGGGAAAAAATAATCAGTACAATGAGAACTAAAAAGAGACTTTTTTTTTTTAAAAAGAAAGTCTACATTTACTCCAGAGAAGCGAGAAAACCAAAAGCCTAATTCTCTTAGAAACCTAATTATTTTGATAAATTTATATAGTGATTAATTTTACGAATATATTAATATTATTAAACACCTACCACTTATATGAGAATAAATTTTAATTAATAATGATTAAATCAAAGTTTAATAAACTCAATTCAAATAACACAACCCAATATTAAAAAAAGATCATATTTAATTTTATTTCTTATTCCACAACTAAATGCACCTAGCATAAACAACTTCAAGGTTTAATCTCACAAATAATAATAATAATAATAATAATAATAATAATAATAATAATAAAATAATAATAGTCAATCATTGGATAGCCTAATAATATAACATAAGAGTGTTAAAAGGGAGGACAAGAATAATAATAATAATAATAATAGCCAACCATTGGATAGCCAAATGATAAAACACAATAATGTTAAGGGGGAGGACAAGAATTTGAATCCTTCCCCCGATAATACTGTGTTCATGCAATGTACACTTAGATCCAATTTTGTTCATCCGGTCCTAAATGTTAGTTTCCTATGAGAGAAATAGTGGTTTCACCCCTTCAGAATTGCAGGACAGGGAGATTTTTCTATGACATTTGTAAACCACCGTAATTAGTGCACCTTCATACATGTCTGTCCTTTTGATAATCTCTTAAATAGGACTGATTATCACATATTAGTTAAATAAATAAATAATAATAATAATAATAATAATAATAATAATAATAATAATAATAATAATAATAACCGACCATATGATATTATCATATTTTCAAATCAAAGAATTTGATAAATGAAAGAAGTGATAACTGATAACCCAACATAAGATTCCCAAAGTTCAAGAAAACTTATTTGCACATGCTCTTCTTAGCTGTGGCATTATGAAATCCATCTGCAATTATGCTTTCTTTCAATTCATAATGATCTAGCTAGTTTGTAACTGGGACAGTCATTGGTGTAGCACGCATGGTCTCATGAAACTCATTAAATTGCTCCCTGTGCGCTACATGAGAAGCTTCTTCCAATCTATATTGGATTCCCTCACATCTTTTATTTTAAACTTTAAGGAAGCCACTAAAGACCAACAAATAAAGTCAAAGGTCCAAACGCGTAAACAGCGACAGCCAGCTCATTCTCTCCTTTCCATCATGAACCACCAAAACATACACTATAAATACTACCTTGAACCAATGCCACCAAATCTCATCTCCATCCATTCACATACTGAGCTAGTAACCAGTCTT